>NW_022060262.1:117500-416003 GCF_007364275.1 Archocentrus centrarchus | reverse complement strand
ATCATTATGGAGAAACCACAACCTTCTCACACGTATTGCGCAATCACTCACGCACTCTTTCTGCACTTTGCTTGCATTTTCCTTTCCCTTATGTACTGTACAAGACTTCATTTAGATTTGTGGATTCAGAGCAACAAGTGCACTAGTGCCCCCTACAGATGGAACAAAAGCATTAGATAGTGGGAATCACATTTAGGTTTTCTGAAATGCATGAAAAAAGGTAGAAAACTTCGCCACAGTCAAATAGATAGATTCAACGGTGTTATCATGTCCATCCTTGCCAAGATTTTCATCTTTGCCAGTGGGGATTACATTTGGCAGAACAGTTGGCTCTCTGACAGCTTGAAGGGGGATCTCAGGTGGCTCGCAGGTGGGTTGCAGGCTGTTTGCAGGGCACGTTGTTCGCAGGGAAGGCAGGTCGCAGGTTGCAGGAGCAGCGGCTCTCAGGCGGCATGCAGTGGGGTTTGCGGGGCTCGCAGGTGGCTGGCTGGAGATTTGCGGAGCTCGTAGGTGGCTCGCTGGGGGTTCGCGGGGGCTCACTTGCGGCTCGCGCTGGGTTTGGTGGTCGCGCACGCAGCGAGGGCCGTAAAACGCCGCTTGCGGCTTTAATTATTATTATACTTTCTCTCTCTTTGAACCCAATTTTGACCCCCTGAACATGCGCGAAAAGTCACCATTTTTTGCATGGTGGTCAGGTCTGGCGAAAAATTACGTATTTTAATGTCGCCACAAACTAACTCAAAAACACGGCTACACTGCGCCCCCTGGAAATTTCATTTTTCGGGCCCCTATGGGAGAGGCCAAATTCAAGTTTGCCCTAGATTCATGAAATTCTCGTCACACATAGATCATGTCAGGACAAACAAAAATCCTCTTGAGGCACTCCTGCATGACCCACAGGAAATCCACCAGGTTCACTTGAAATTTGGCTTCTGCCGAGTCAGCAATTTCGCTCACCTTGTATTTGCGCGAACTCCTCCTACAGCATTTGACCCACAAACACCAAAATGGCTCAGCATCATTTAGAGACATAGGGCATCTAAAGTTATCGAAGGCTTCGTATTCATTTCAATTGTCTTGTCACACTAGGCCCCTGAAGTTGGCCTTCGTTTGACCAATAATTCCGGTCCTCTTTCCTGCCATCAATCGCACATGCTTTGCCCGATCTGCCCCAAAATGGAATCATTTATGAACACACCTACACTGAATCCATAAGTGCAGAAACCACGTCGATTGATGCCATAGCGCCCCCTACAGAACAAAATGAAAATTTGTATGGGGGTCCACAAAATTAGTTTCTCTGGTATGCATGAAAATTTTTGTACACAATCCTCAGATCCTCCTGGTCAGAAAAGGCAATCAGACCTATGCCCAATTTTGCACGCCACACGCGCCACCACACCGCAAATGTGCGTTGCGTTTATATGGGGAGCCAACAATTTACTTTCTCAGACATGCATGCAATTCGAGACAAACATTCTGTACCCCAGCACGATCAAAAAAGTCACTGACACCCATGTCCACATTCCCACAGGAAATCCGCTAGCTTGGCTTGAAATTCTGTTTTTGCCAATTTTGCACTGTTGGACACCTCATATTTGCGCGAACTTCTCCTAGGGCATTTGACGCGCTAACACCAAAATGGCTCTGCATCATCTAGAGACATAGGGCATCCAAAGTTATCGAAGGCTTCGTATTCAATTCAACGGGCTTGTCACATGAGGCCCCTGAATTTGGCGTTCGTTTGACCAAAAATTCAGGTCCTCTTTCCTGCCATCAATCGCACGTGCTTTGCCCGATCTGCCCCAAAATGGAATCATTTATGAACACACCTACACTGAATCCATAAGTGGAGAAACAATGGCGATTGCTGCAATAGCGCCCCCTACAGAAGACACTGCAATTTTGTATGGAGGTCCACCGCATTACTTTCTTTGACTTTTCTGATCAGGAGTATCTGAAGAACATGTAAAAAAATTTTCATGCATTTCAATCAGACCTATGCCCTATTTTGCACGCTGCAGCCGTGACCACCACCCCAATGTCAAGATGACGTCACTATGGAGAAACCACAACCTTGTCACACGTATTGCGCAATCACTCACGCACTCTTTCTGCACTTTGCTTGCAATTTCCTTTCCCTTATGTACTGGACAAGACTTAATTTAGATTTGTGGATTCAGACCAACAAGTGCACTAGTGCCCCCTACAGATGGAACAAAAGCATTAGATGGTGGGAATCACATTTAGGTTTTCTGAAATGCATGAAAAAAGGTAGAAAACTTCGCAACAGTCAAATAGATAGATTCAACAGTGTTATCATGTCCGTCCTTGCCAAGATTTTCATCTTTTGCCAGTGGGGATTACATTTGGCAGAACAGGTGGCTCTCTGACAGCTTGAAGGGGGATCTCAGGTGGCTCGCAGGTGGGTTGCAGGCTGTTTGCAGGGCAGGTTGTTCGCTGGGAAGGCAGGTCGCAGGTTGCAGGAGCAGCGGCTCTCAGGCGGCATGCAGTGGGGTTTGCGGGGCTCGCAGGTGGCTGGCGGGAGATTTGCGGAGCTCGTAGGTGGCTCGCTGGGGTTCGCGGGGGCTCACTTGCGGCTCGCGCTGGGTTTGGCGGTCGCGCAGGCAGCGAGGGCCGTAAAACGCCGCTTGCAGCTTTAATTTGTATTACATTTTGAGAAGCTGATGTTGGTTAAGACTCTTACGCATATAGACACACAGATAAGAAGGAACCAGCCCAAGCAGACATTTATAGACCAAAACTAACCAGTAAGAAAATCTGCAGATGTACAGAGATGGCCATTCAGCAGCAGCATACAACGCAGTGATGAACAGGATTTCCACAGTCTGTAATAAAATGTAAAGCACAATGACAAGCAGCATCCAAATTCTTTAAATACTGACCAGGCGCATTCATTAAAAGCAAGTCATTATAATCCAATAAAGGTAAAAAAGTTTATGGAAATCAAGTATTTTCTCACTTTAAGAGAGAAAAAAGATTTATTCCTATAAAAGAAGCTTAGTTTAAGTTTCAGTTTGGACACAAGCTTTCTGATTTCTGATTTGGGGTTTAAATTGTAATTATCAACTATAATGATACCTAAATACTTATGAGATTTAATCAGTGTCACCCATGAGTACTGAATGAACCTTTAAGGAGCAAGCCAATTTTTAACACAATGGTTCAAAATGGTTCAGAGCTTCAGAAAGTCTCACTTTGCCATCACTTGGCATGAGCATGGAAGTAAGAGTGTACAGCAGGGAAGACTAACAATGATGATATGAGAGTGAATGGAGGGAAAACTCAGGGCTTAAATACAAAAGGGATAATGAGGGGAGTGGAGACAGCTGGGAACACAGGTGAACAAAATTACACTAATGAGACAAGGGAAGCAAAACAGGACACAACACACAGAGAACAGAAAACCAGCAAAATAAAACAGGAAGCAAGATGAGGAAACAGAGACAGACAAAACACCAGAAAACACTGGGGAAATACTAAATAACCAAGAACATGACTCACATGACTAAAGTAAGACCTGAAAAGACAAACTTCAGACCCATAATAAACTAAGGCAAAATCAAGCTAAGACACACAACCCAAAGAAAAAATTAATAACAGATCTTCAATAACGAAAACACAAAAAACACTGGGCAAAAGCCCAGGACCATGACACACATATGTTACAAAGTGTTTTGGTGTCCCATAAGTGCTCTGCTTTTAAATACAGCAAGTAGAAAGGTGAGGGAGCCTTGCTGTAATTTCAATAATCTGAACACTCAGATTAACCTGTGTGTTATTTATCTTTAGGTGTGACCTCAGTGCTGTGCTACACAACAGACCAAGGTCAGTAACCTTATCATGTGATAATCTAAAGACATTAAAGAACACCATTTACTGCAGGTTGTTAGTTTGATTGTTCCTGTCAATGAGGAAGCAAGACCAAAATGTGTTCAAAATCACTACTTACCTATGCTCTGCATTTTGGTGGGTCTGACAGTAATGGAACATCATTAAATCTCTAGGAACATACGGGTCCTTCCTTTTGACTGCTCCTTTCTGCCATGCTTATCAGTTCTTGCCTTATGATAAAATTAGCAATGAAGCCTCTGCACCCCACCTCAACTGGACAAGGCTCAGATTTCCAGCCTCTCCTCCAGCTAAGCGACCGGCAAAACTCACGCATGTGAAATTTCGAGCTCGTACACGTAGACATTCACATGCAGGCAGGCGACATGACACAACAAAGTTGAACTTGTTCAACTTTTGTCGCTGTCGCATGGCGCTAAAACCAGTCAGTGAGGGTTTCATTGACTGACCAATGAATGGAGAGCATGCTACACACTGCAGTCTGCAACCACTTTCAACATAGAGGAAAGCATCATTTCAGCTGTGATGGATTTTCTATATTATATGACACTTCACGCAGTGATTATTGATATACATCAGTACATTTTCTGTTATGCCCCCCTAGGAAGAAGAAAACCTTTTGTGCCCCCCCACTCTCTGCCGCAACTATAAATAGTCACGGCGTAGCCTGCTCTATGCTGTGAGTAGGCAAAAAAATGTACACCATAGACCTATTACTTACTGCGCACACTCTGACAATGAGAGCGCCACTGCCACCTACTGTAGTGGATGTGCAATTACATTTAATTCTAGTACGGCAAAAAAAAAAAAGCATGTTCCACGGTGTCAGACGTGCCCCCCCGGTAGCGCACCGCGCACCCCTACAGGGACGCGCCCCACTGTTTGAGAAGCACTGATATATATATATATAAAAAGGCAGGCGTACAGAAACTTGTTGGCACCAGGCTGACATTAAATAGAAGGAGAGGACATTAGGACAGAGGACAGAGGACATAGGATGAACCCAAGGTTGTCTTCTTTGTAGAGGAGACTTAACAGCAAGATTTCTGTCAGTTCCAATAAAATCTTCTGACTCATCTTTATTGCCTCATCTGACACGGACTGCTTTGAAAATGTCACAATCCCTCCAATTTAATTACCGATCACATTTCTTGGAGATGAGTGATGTGAGAGCAATGCTGCCGTCACTATAACATCCCATGTGTTGGGTTTCACTCCAGTGGCAATGCGGGCCATTTGTCACTCCCCGTGTGTCACTCCCCATGCGTCGAGCCCCTTAGCTGGGAAAGAGAGCTGCTGATCCAAGTCTACATGTATTTCCCAGTCCCTGGCACCATACAGTGGGCTTGGTTCTGGAGGTGATGTTCTTGCTACCTGTTTCTCCCCCTCCCGGACAAAAGATGTAAACTGTGTGAATTTGGTCTCGTGTTAAAGGGCATGGCATTAGTGGCTAACCTCACTTTCTCAAGATCCCTGGGCAGCCACCTTAAGACCTGATTGGGCTGTCAGGTGTATCTGCTTTGCATTAGGATGGTCTTACATCCCCCAAGGCTATCCTTAAGTGTTCCTGGTGTTGGACATAATGAAGTGGCAGGATCTTCTGCCAGTCAGAGATTTAAATTGGTGGGAAAGGGCAGGACATCATATGTGGCTTTGATGGTACAGCTCAGCAAGTTGGACTTCATGCTCCATTTGTCTTTCCACATGATCTTCCTCCTCTCAACTGTGTTCCATCTTGTCCATCATCCCTTCTCGGCTTGGAATATGACCTTAGCTTACCTTGCTGCTTCCTCCTGATGGTGTACCTTCTCCTCCACCAGGAGTCAGCGTTCTGTTGCAGTCACCTTATGCCAGGCAAGCCTCACTACTGCAAGGTCAAATCCCCCTCTGTCATCTTGTTTGTGGCCCATTATGTCCCAGTAATGGAAAGTCAATGTTGTGTTGGAGCGACCCTTACCACTGGATCCTGAGACTCTTTGATAGTCATTTCCAGTCTTGTCTTGATGCACTTGAACTCCTCCACCAGGTTGGAGATAGGCAGGGATAGGGCTCCATTCTACAGAAACCTATACTGCTGAGGCATCTTGGCAAGCCAAGCCACTTCCTCACCTGTGAATTTACCAGCCTTTCCAGCTGACTGGCCTGAGATGAAGTGATCTTGCAAATGGAAATTGGCCATATGAGTCAAGGCAGCAAACTGAACTGGATGCACCAGAGCTAGGGCTTTCCTGGGACGGTGGTGCTGTTGATCTGCTTGAGCCCCCTGATGGCCCTACTTGTTAGGTGTCTTTAGGATCTGCATGACTGAGTAAAACTTTATGCATTTTATCGATGAACACCGTTTTCTTGGGGGGATGAAATTCACAAGAAGTGTGCATCTCAGATATGTACCTGGACCAGTCAAGACCTGACTGCATACTGAGCTGCTGTCTTTAATTACACTGTTCAAAAAAATAAAAGGAACACTTAGACAACACAATATAACGCCAAGTAAATCAAACTTCTGTGAAATCAAACTGTCCACTTAGGAAGCAACACTGATTGACAGTCAATTTCACATGCTGTTGTACAAATGGAATAGACAACAGGTGGAAATTATTGGCAATTAGCAAGACACACTCAATAAAGGAGTGGTTCTGCAGGTGGGGACCACAGACCACTTCTCAGTACCTATGCTTTCTGGCTGATGTTTTGGTCACTTTTGAATGTTGGTGGTGCTTTCACACTCGTGGTAGCATGACACGGACTCTACAACCCAGACAAGTGGCTCAGGTAGTGCAGCTCATCCAGGATGGCACATCAATGCAAGCTGTGGCAAGAAGGTTTGCTGTATCTGTCAGCGTAGTGTCCAGAGGCTGGAGGCGCTACCAGGAGACAGGCCAGTACACCAGGAGATGTGGAGGAGGCCGTAGGAGGGCAACAACCCAGCAGCAGGACTGCTACCTCCGCCTTTGTGCAAGGAGGAACAGGAGGAGCACTGCCAGAGCCCTGCAAAATGACCTCCAGCAAGCCACAAATGTGCCTGTGTCTGCACAAATGGTTAGAAACCGACTCCATGAGGATGGTATGAGGGCCCGACATCCACAGATGGGGGTTGTGCTCGCAGCCCAACACTGTGCAGGACGCTTGGCATTTGCCAGAGAACACCAGGATTGGCAAATTCGCCACTGGTGCCCTGTGCTCTTCACAGATGAAAGCAGGTTCACACTGAGCACATGTGACAGACGTGACAGATCCTGGAGACGCCGTGGAGAGCGATCTGCTGCCTGCAACATCCTTCGGCATGACCGGTTTGGCAGTGGGTCAGTAATGGTGTGGGGTGGCATTTCTTTGGAGGGCCGCACAGCCCTCCATGTGCTCGCCAGAGGTAGCATGACTGCCATTAGGTACCGAGATGAGATCCTCAGACCCCTTGTGAGACCATATGCTGGTGCGGTTGGCCCTGGGTTCCTCCTAATGCAGGACAATGCTAGACCTCATGTGGCTGGAGTGTGTCAGCAGTTCCTGTAAGATGAAGGCATAGAAGCTATGGACTGACCCGCCCATTCCCCAGACCTGAATCCGATTGAGCACATCTGGGACGTCATGTCTTGTTCCATAGACTGTCCAGGAGTTGGCGGATGCTTTAGTCCAGGTCTGGGTGGAGATCCCTCAGGAGACCATCTACCACCTCATCAGGAGCATGCCCAGGCGTTGTAGGGAGGTCATACAGGCCCGTGGAGGCCACACACAACACTGAGCCTCATTTTGACTTGTTTTAAGGACATTACATCAAAGTTGGATCAGCCTGCAGTGTGTTTTTCCACTTTAATTTTGTGTGACTGCAAATCCAGGCCTCCATTGGTTAATACATTTGATTTCTATTGATGATTTTTTGTGTGATTTTGTTGTCAGCACATTCAACTTTGTACAGAACAAAGTGTTCAATGAGAATATTTCATTCATTCAGATCTAGGATGTGTTATTTGAGTGTTCCCTTTATTTTTTGAGCAGTGTATTTTATGTGGAACATCCGGTTGTGTCTAAATTTTGCATGAATTGCAAGGTGATTGTTGCATGAAAGTATATTTGATGTGCTTTTTAATCACCAAGTTATGCATGTAATTGAAATACTCAAGTATCCCTAAGAACAACACAATTCTTCCATAATTAAATTTAACATGATTACTGAATTTAGTCAGAGTAACACATTAAATTAGAGACAACTTTAAATAATTACTGTAATATATTGCATTTGGGGAAGTGTTTTCGTTGTTGACACACTGTCAGTTGATCAAACTCAGCAGGTCATTTTGTTTTAATCATAATACACTGAATTCTAGAATTATAGATTTACTTAATATGTATCCACCTCACAGCTCGTCTGACTGTGAGTCCCAGCAGCTCTCAGCTCTTTAAAGGAGACTTTGTGTCTCTGAGCTGTGAGGAGGACGACAGCTCTGCTGGATGGACTCTGAGGAGAAACACAAGCAAAAAGCAGAGGACTCAGTGTGGAGATGGGTGGGGAAAACCAGCTGGTTCTTCCTGTAACATCAGCTACATTGATCCACTGGAGAGTGGAGTTTACTGGTGTGAGTCCAGAGAGGGTGCCATCAGTAACATGGTTAACCTCACAGTCTCTGGTAAGCTGAGTGTGTGGAGTTAGTGTTGATGAAGCTGTGTGTAAATGGATGAAATGCTGTAGTTTGTCTCTGTGTTGAGGTGGATCAGTGATCCTGCAGAGTCCTGTCCTCCCTGTGATGGAGGGAGATGACGTCACTCTGCTCTGTCAAACAAAGACCACTCCCTCCAACCTCCCAGCTGCTTTCTATAAAGATGGCTCCCTCATCAGGGAGCAGCCTACAGGTCACATGACCATCCAGCATGTTTCCAGGTCTGATGAAGGCCTCTACAAGTGTGACATCAGCGGTCATGGAGAGTCTCCATCCAGCTGGATCACTGTCACAGGTGACACACTCACCTGTCTGTGTTTCTGCAGGTTTCAACATTCACAATGTGACCAGAACTTAATGACTGTGTTTGCTTTATTTTAGGGAGACACACCACCACACGTCCACCTACATCCACACCTCCACCTACATCCACACCTCCTCCTATTGTCTTGTTGATTGGAATAGTATCCGTTGTGGTTTTACTGGTGTTACTGTTTCTGCTGGTGATAGTACATGTTCATAGGAGACGTAAAGGTGAGACTCATTCTTCGGGATTTGAAAAGTGTTTTTTTTTTTCATAGTAAAGTGCACACTTATTAGGATAAAATTTTAAATTGAATACCAGTATCTTAATTTATACAATTTTTTTGTTCATTTCAGTTGAAAACGCTGGAGAAGATGATACCACTGCTGACATTATGTACAGTGATGTCAAAATATCAAATTGTCAGCCAGTCAAACAAAGCAGAGGTAGTATCACTTTCTTATTCTTGCTAGAGTGAGGTTAGGGCCTTTTCTTTTGCTCTTGCTTGTGGTATGTGAGGCAAAAGGTCTTTTTATAAAGTCAGAAAACTGGACATTCCTTTATCAGGGTTTGCAGAGTGTTATGACCCAAAATGCAGGACACAACCAGATGGATTAACAAAAGGGTTTAACTGTGGCTGATGCAGATGTTTAAACTAACAAAAACAGTAATAAAAATGTACAAAAACCAAACTCAAAACCCAAACAGAGGGCACACAACTGGGAAATACAGAAAATATCTATGCAAAGGACACAAGGAAGACTGAACAGAGGGCTGATTAAGATTAAACTCAAGAGACAATGAGCCCCAACTGCACATGGTCAACACAGGTTAGGACAATCAGAGAGGGAGAGAGAAAGCAAAACCCAAAAGGAAAAACTAGTTATCAAAGTAGAACAAATAAACAATATTGAAACAAAAACATGTGAAATATGACAATACTAAATATAAATGGGAGATCTAAGTTTTTTAGAGTTTCTAAAGTCTGATGATCTGTAAGAGATATAAGTTCCAGTTTCAAAGACTGACACATGCACAGTAAAGAAATGTTTCCCTGTAAAATGAAATTCTGCCTTTGCTGTCCAAAATAGATGACACTGGAAAAAAAAAAGTCCATGTGTAAAATAGATAAATAGTATAAATAATTTAGAAAAACACAATAGTAAAAATTACTGTATACTTAAAAAAATATATATACAGTATATAAGAAATACAGTGGTAATTGTCATGGTGCAGCAGGCAAGAATGCTGCTTCATTGCAGGATACTCAAAAAAAGGAAGCACAAAGAAGCTCAACAATGCAACAGACTGCAGCTGTCAACCAAACATGGAACAGGAACCCACATTACCTCTAAGAGAAGCCTTGGGCAGCAACACAACAAAGGGTAAGGAGAAATGCAGAGGGTAACGAGACAAGACTGGAGACACCTGGGGAGAACAGGTGGACTGAAACACACTAACGAGGTGAGGGGAAGCAAAACAGAACACAGAAGTAAAACAGTAAAAAGTAGACAAGGAAATAGAAATGCAGACTTGACACAAGGCAGATACACAGAGAAATGCAGGGAAGTAAAAACTAAATGCAAAACCCAAGAGACAGTGGACTAGGACACAGACGGATAAAATAGACACAGAACTACAAGGATGAGGGGATGACATGGAGAACATAGGGAAACAAGGAATAGGTACAAATAAACCACAACCGTTCGCTTTATTTTGGTTCTATTTGCCTGCTCTAGTCCTTATACTCTGTGTTTATAGGATCTTGTGCTATGGCTTCAGTTGTTTTGTTGATTGTCCTTCCTGGAGCCTGTTAAAGAAGTGTACTAAAGAGCAGCTGTTGAAAATAGCTGAGCACTACAGTGTTGATGTTGGTGGCTGTAGCCATAAGGCTGACATTAAAGCTGTTCTGGCAACAGGATTTAAATATTAAGTGTCGGCTGAGGAACCCAGCTCAGGCTCTGAACCAATTTCAGTGATTCTGGGTTTACTTTTGAGCTGCAGAAGGAGTTGAAATTGTTGCAGTTAAGAGAGTGAGAGAGCTAGTCAAATAGCTTTGGAAAAGCTGAAACAAGGATATGAAATGGAAAGGGAGAAAATGAGACAAGGATTAGAAAAAAGTTCCAGCAGCAAAAGTTGGACTTGGTAAAAGAAGGGGTATTTGTGGAAAATGTTTCACCGAGGGATGAGGTCCTATCTTCACAAAGAAGTGTGGCCAGGAGATTCATCTCAGTAGTAGTTTGTGTCTCATTCCTGTTTAATGAGTAGGATGTAGATACTGTTTTTTTCTTGTTTGAACAGGTGGCTGATTTAAGAGGTTGGGTGGATCACCTACTAATCGGAAGGTTGGCAGTTCAATTCCTGACTGCTCCGGGCTGCATGTCAAAACAAGATACTGAACCCCAAGTTGCTCTCCTATGCAAGCATTGGAATGTGAATGTGTGTGAATATTAGATAGTAAGCACTTAGCTTAGATACACATGGAAGTGTGTATGAATGGGTGAATGCAAATGTGTTGTATAAGCACTTTGAGTGCTTAGTTAGAGTAAAAAGGTGCTATATAAGAACTAGTCCATTTACCATTTGCCACGCAGAGCAGACTTTGTTACTTCAGAGTGTGTTACCTGGGAAAACCCAGGTGGCCTGCTCTGCATTAAGTGCAGCAGATAGTTTAAGTTATGAAAAGGTTAAAAATGCTGTTAGTTCCAGAAGCCTATCGTCAGTGATTTAGATCACGGAAACCTGCTGAGAAGCAAATTAATGTGGAATTTGCTTGTGATTTATTGACTCATTTTAACAGCTGGTGCTCTGCAGCAGGTGTGACTACTTTTGAGGGCCTTTGTGATCTAATTGTCTTAGAGCACTTTAAGAACTCACTACCAGAGCACATTGCAACCTACCTGAGTGAGCGTAAAGGTACTAATGTTTTGGAACAGCTGCTTTGGCTGATTACGTATTGACACACAGGAGTAATTCTTTTGGTGTGTACCCCCCATTTGGAACTTACGGGTGGGGGGGCAGCTTGGTAAAACACCAGGTTCCAGAGTATCTAGAGCATCTCACGGCCCGCGGGCCAAATCCGGCCCGTGATTGGCTGGTGACCGGCCCGTAGGCATTTCTTGTAATTGCTCAAAATTAAAATAATTTGCACGTTTTCCCTTTTATTGTATAACAAATGCTGAATAATTCCCCTTTGCGTTCACAAAGGGAACTGTCTGTGAGACGAGTCCTCCGAATCATTAGTTTGTACACGGCCCTTTAGGTCCTAATGATTGGGGCCGTGAAGGGAGTGAACAGTTTGTACATGTCAAGAATCACTGCTGATCTGCGTGGAAAAGACATGTGTCCCTAATTGAATATCTTGCCAATAAAAAAGGGTGAGGTCAGTAAGTGGAGAAAAGTTGACATTGAAAACAGACAGTTTAATAACAAATGGACAGATGAGTTTGCCTTCATTTTGCCACCGCATGCCAACGCAAAACTGTTGTTTAATTTGCCAAATGACAATTGCTGTATGCAAAGTTGCTAACATTAAGCGCCATTACGAGTCAAAACACGTCAATTTCAATGCAGCCTTCCTGGTTGGTAGCATTGCACGAAAAGACAAGATTGAGGCCTTAAAGTTGTCTTATTCTACCATATCAACAATCTCGATGACTTCCACTACTGCTGCTGAAAAAGCCACCGCTGCTTCGCTCCGTGTAACCTGGGAGCTGGCTAAAAAGGGCAAGCCATTTGTGGATGCTGAGCTTGTGAAAGTCTGCAGACTGGGAATCGTGGAGGAGTTGCTTGCCGGTGACAAAGACAAGGATGACATCGTTAAGCAGGTTCAGCTTTCGGATTCAACGGCAGCACAAGACTAGAAACTTTGTATGAGGACAGTTTTTCTACTTTACTTGCTGAACTGAAGTGTGTGGATTACATGTCAGTAGCTATGGATGAGTCTACAGATGCAACAGACACTGCACAGCTGTCTGTGTTTGTGAGATATTTTAATGGGGAGCTTTTCAAAGAGGAGCTGCTGTGCCTTTTGCCCGTCAAGAGCAACGCAACGGGTGAGGCCATGTACACATCTATGAAAAGTGTCTTTGATAAGAATTCTCTGGAGCTGGATAAAATTAACCTCCTTGTAACTGACGGTGGGCCATCTATGATAGGACGAGAGAGGGGCTTAGTGTTACGTCTCATATTGGACCACCCCACAGTTAATTCACTACACTGCATCATTCACCAGACGGTGTTGTGTGCCAAACTGTCTGGTGAAATGAAAGGAGTGATGGACACAGTGATCAAAATTGTAAATCACATTCACTCAACTTCAAGTTTAAAGCACAGGCTTTTAAAAATGCTACTACAGGAGCAAGAAGCTCAATATTCAGACCTACTGCAGCACAATGATGTCAGATGGCTGAGCAGGGGGCGAATCCTACAGCGCTTCTTTGCACTGCGCAAAGAAATCACAGAATTTCTTTCCGGTCAAAAAACAAAGAAAGCAGATGAGTTGTCTCAGTTTGTGCAAGATCAGGAATCCACGGCTCTGGCTGCATTTCTCTGTGATATCACTAATCACTTAAACCATCTTAACCTGCAGCTCCAAGGTGGGGATGTGAATGTGGGAGAGCTCTTTGAAAAAGTGAGCGCTTTTCAGACAACCTTAGACGTATTCGTGGTGGACATAGAGGGGAAAAAACTTCACTTCCCTACCCTGCATGATGTTCCTACAAATGCGACTGTACTGTCACAAATGGTAGCACTGTTAAAAAATCTGTCAGACCATACCTCACATTAAGCATGTAGTCAATAACTGATAGTGTGTGATGTATGAAGTCTCCACACACATGCACAACTTACACCATTGTGCTTACTGATTTCCACACTACATTTTTCTCTATTTCTGTTGTTTATGTTTAATAAAAAAAAATTTTAATTGGCAAATGGTGTGTCCACCATTTTTGTCATGGCCTTAAGAGCCAGGTTGTGGCAGCAATGTGTGCAATTGTGCATAAAGTAGACCAAGGTTAAAGACTCAGGTGTTTATGAACTCTTTCTTCCCTACAGCTTATGGCTTAAATATTATATTTTAAAATTACCATTTCCATTGGGGTGGCAGTAGGGGTGGCAAGGGCTCTGTTGGGGGTGGCAATTGCCGCCCCTTTGGCTCCGCCACTGCATGGGACTCTACCCCTGTCTGGCAGGCCGCTGCCATTACTTTTCAGACCAGCGCGTTGAGCACGTGCACGCACGCAGGCACACAGCTGTCCGACGGCGCTCCCAGCTTAAACTCGGAGAGTGGAAAATGATCAATCCACAAGGTTTTTAAATAAAATGACAAACAAGAAAAGGAAGGTCATTTTATCTATAATTTTAGTTAGTTTTAGTTAGCTTTTTAAACTCACAATACAGTTTCAGTTAGTTATAGTTTTTTCCTTTTAATTTTAGTTTTTATTTATTTCAGTTAACGACAATGTTTTTTCAATTTCAGTTTTCGTTATTTTGTTCGTTTTCATTAACTATAATAACCCTGGCAGGGAATAATGAGGGAAGTGGAAGCAGCAGGGAGCAGAGCTGAACACAATAACACTGACGAGACAAGAGGAAGCAAAAGTAAACCTAGAGCACAAGGACCACAACACTACCAAAATAAAACAGGAAGTGGGACAAGGGAACAAAGATGCAGACTTGACACAGAACACAAGGAACTAGAAATAACAAACTGAGGACCAATACAGAAGAGAACAAAAAAAAACACTGGGCCACCGGCCCAGGACCATTTGGTGTTTGTTTAATGGACCCTGCATTTTGGAGTTTTAGTGTCAGCATTTTTAACAATAACATTTTTTTTTTTTTTTTTTTTGGTTTTTTGTTAACCCAAGAGGGATCATTTGGATAAGAGGGGTGCTAAGTTATTGGCTAACATTAAAAAGACTCATTAGCAAGCTGCTTCCATAGACTGTATGGGTATATCACACAGATACAGATAACTGCTAATAAATGCCAAGCAAAATCCAAATATTATAATAACCCAAAGAACATACCATGTTATTTGTCACATTATTACATTAAACATGTTCCAAAAGACTCCATTAGATACTAATGTCTGCTATATTTTTTTTATTGTGAAGCGAGTGATCCAGCTGCAGTCTACTCAGAGGTGAGATCAGAAGACATCACTTATGGACAAATCATCATCAGAGACAAGAAAAAAAAATCAAAGATGAGAGGTACTGCTGATCTTCTTTGTCTCCATCACTTTTCAGTTCTACTCTCAGATGCTGAGGTTTTGGTTTAAGTTATGTTTATGTTATGGTTTAAGTTAAGTTAAAATTAAAATGCTTAAAGGCTAATAGTAGGCCTAATGCTCATCATGTTCATGATCTTAGTAGCAGGTTAACATTTGGTTGTTAGTACAGTGACTCCAATTAACAGAGGTAAAACAGGGTTTATACAGGAATCCTAGAGTTCAATTTACTACCTATTTTTACTACCTCTAAAATATTTTTACTACCAGTACAAAATCGAGCAGCAGCCTTTTTTGGGGTGGCAGTGGATTCACAGCACTAAGCCATGTAAGATGATAGCCCATCTCTCACCAAAGGCAAAACTTTATCCCACTTACTGGAAGGTGTGACTGTGACTTTGTCTTGCTTTGTGTAGCAACAAAAAACAAAATAGGGATCTGCTCCCGGCTCGCACGAATCCGCTGCTAGTGAACGGTGGATGCTCGGTGTGATTTGATCGCCGTCATACCGTTTCAGGTCAAATTTATATTTTTTCTGCACACTTTACAAAATGCCTCTCGATCATTCCCCATGACCGGCTTAACCCTCTGGGGTCCGGGGTATATTTGGCCATTTTTGACTACTTTTGTTTTTAGCTTTATAGTTGACCTTAGAAACTGTTTACCTTACTTTGTTTGGTAACATTTTTTTCAGCATCACCTCATGTGTGTGACTATATAGTTATTCTTTCATTTTGACATACTGTATTAATGTATTGGACTTATAATCACATAAAAACATAAAATCAGAGTCGAAAAAAGTTAGATTTTTTTTTTACTGTAAAATCACAAACATGCTTAACAAATTATTTTTGCAATTAAAATGCAAATATAAAGTTACATACAACTATTCACATTAAAATGCAAGCAAAGGCCTCAAGCGTTTTTGTGTACAACTATTTGCAGAGCAATCAGGACTCTCAACAGTTTGTCCTCCACAAGACTGAGGGGCCCATCACAGGCAGAGCTTGCCAGTAATGTTGTCTCTTTTATCACTTTTTCACCTGCTCCTCAGCAGCCAAATGCACCCACATGCGTCGTGTTACCGCATAATTTTCTGATTGGTTGATATGGTGCATTTTTTCCACTAATAGGAAAGGGGTTGTTGGGAATTATTTTATTTTGTTTTATTTTTATTAGCAAGGTGAGGACAATATACAGGAAAAAGCATGGCATAAATTATTGGGCATAACTCTGGTTTTACTTGGCCTATCAACATAATTTAAAAACTGGTACATAGTTTGAAGTCTGCACTTTAGATTCATGGCAGCAGCGTCCCAATGCTGCGTCATCTCAAATCGGCACTTGAGACAATTGAGTCTATCAATGACAGCTCAGGTCCTGCTGAGTAGTTATATTTCTATACAGATTTTATAGTTAAAAGAAACTTAAAACCTGTCAAAGTAAAAATGTGGATTGTTGTAAACGACCTTTCGCAAAAATATTTCACTCGTGTGTATGTGTGTGTGTTTTTTCTTTTGGATTAATGGTTCATTTAAGTCATTAAAGAATGGTTTAGGTAATTTGTCATTGGTTGTATGAGATTAATAGCAATGAGCCTGAACTGTTGATCTGTTTTTAGCAATAATTAATTTATAAAAATCTGTAATTCAGGTGTTTTATGACTTTTGTGCTACATCTGCCCCACAGAACACTATGGTTTTTAGCCACTGATGTGTCTGCTGTCTGGTTTTGGTAAACACACATGCTGTGTTAGCCAGAAGAATTTGGTGTCAATATGAGATATGTAAAGATTCAAACTTTAAAGATAAAAAATCCTTAATTGTGTGTTTTCAGCCTCTCAAATTGTCCTTTAATACCAAGAATCATTTTGACTTTACATTTCGGTGAAAAACCACAACAGTATCTGTTGATTCCTGTAGTCTGATGAGACAGCTCACCACAGTGTGTTATGGTTTGGCTAATAATAGTGTTCAAGTTGTGAGAACAGTTTTGCTTTGTGCTCTGTGGTGAAATGTGTCAGTCTGCATTAACTGTGTCAGCTTTGTGGTCACCCACCTTCCATTTCACAGAAATACCTCCAAGTTTCACAGCAGAGCAACTGAGGTGGGTTGGCGGGGGTGGGGTGGGCGGCTGTTTTTAAAAAGATTACAAAAATCATCTCTTAGTCTCTTAGTGCAATATTACAAATAAAATAAAATATAACAATACTAAGAAAAATTGAATGATTATGACCAAAGAAATCCAGGCACTCAAGGTAGTTTTTTTTTTTTTTTTTTTTTTTAATTATATATTTTACTGTTAAATATGCATTATTACATATAAGTTTACTACCTAGAAGTCAAACTGTTCCCTCTTTTTTCTGGCACATTTCTTACTTCTTACTATCACTTTAAACCAGCAGAATAGGCATCAGCCTATTCTCACCTGAATCATTAATTTTTAACATTAATTTATATATTTTAAAAAAAAATAATTTAGAAATTCTGTTACCCATACAAGGATTTCTAATTTTAGATAATTTGAGTTAAACCTTGCCTGTATGATGGACCTCAACTGCTGATATTCAAGAAATTTTCTATTGCTAATTCTGTATTTTGAAACTATTTCTTCAAAGGAAATAAAGGTCCCATCTTGAAAGACATGTTCTAAATTCTTTTTTCCTTTCTCTTGTCATGCTGAAAAATTCAGTACTTTGTTTTTCTGACATATATCTGGATTGTTCCAAATGGGTGTCAGTTTACATGGGATAAGTGAAGACTCGGTTATCTTAAAAATTCCCACCAGGCTGTCAGAGAGGTGTTTATGTTAAGGCTTTTAAAGCAGTTATGATGTTTAATACTGGAGCTAATGAAAGGTAAGTCAGAGATTTTCACTTCGCCACAGAGTGTTTGCTCTAGATCCATCCACAGGCTGTCTAAAGAGCTTGATTTGATCCATCTTGAAATCAGTGGCGGATGCTGGTCTTTCAACGAGGGGAAGCTCAATTTCGGCCTACATCATAAAATGTGTCAGTTTATTTATACAGCAGCACCCACTGGACAGAAACTGCGATAGAAGTCAGAAAGAGTGATAGAAGTCTCCAAACACAAGCAGCTACAAAAAACCCACCAGAAATAGAAGCTCGATTTGTCGCTAGTCGTTTTTAACAAAGAAAATGCCGCTAAGAGGATTAGGAAAGTCTCCGGTTCAACTCAGAACAGAATGAAAATGCTCCCACGGATGTTTACACCAAAAGATCGCTGATTCGCTCATTTCGCTGTCAATCAAAAAGGGATCCAGCCTCAGACAGATCATCCAATCATCATGCAGAAGCTGAGCGTCCGGGCCGGCCGAGGCCAGCCCACTGCCCCATAGACCCCCAGAGACGCTGAGCGTCCGATGGGCGGGACAAAGCCCAGCATTTATCCAATGACTCGTCTCGTTTCGCTGCAGTCTTAGCTTCGCTATTGAACTCTGTGGACGCTCAGCGTCCACACTGTTTAAAGCGATGTGAAGCTGCGGGAACGAGTGAGAGGAAAGCTGCGTCGTTAGCAGTGATAAGAAGCTGATTCTGAACAAAAGTTGAGCGCGTTGTAGCGAATATTTAGTCAGTGACATGTACACACAACAGTATATATTTGACCACTTATTTTTTGACATTTTAGGGGAAGCTGAGCTTCCCTTGCAGTCTTAGAGCAATCGCCTCTGCTTGAAATATCCTGTAATCTATTGGCTATGAAATAGTGATAAAAATTTGGGAGTTCTAGACCATCACTGCATTTTAGCTTTTGTAAAGTCTTCAAACTTATTCTTGGTGTTCTCAGTGAAAACAGATAATTGATTTTAGGTAGAATCATCATTTTTACTGTGGCAACTCTCCCCATGATTGATATGGGTAGAGAGTTCCAGCGTGTGAGATCATCCTCTATTGTTTTTAGTAGAGGAATATGATTCAATTGTACCAAGTCTGACAGCGTGGCAGAAAAATTTATGCCTAAATATCTAATGTTGCCTGACTGTAGTGAGGTGGTCGTGGTGTTCTGAAAATTGCAATTTAGAGGCAAAAACTTTCCTCCAATTGATGGAGTAATCTGATATAGATGAGAACTTATCTATAAGAGTTATTGTCTTCAGAAGAGAGGTTTGTGAATTCCCAAGGAAAAGTAATACATCATCAGCATAAAGGCTTATCTTATGGTCTGTATTTTTGCTTGAATTCCTTTAATATTTGCGTTTTGTCTAATTGCTGCTGCCAGTGGCTCAATGAAAATGACAAAAAGTGAAGGAGAAAGTGGGCAGCCCTGCCTGGTGCCCCTCTGCAGATTGAAGCTTTGGGAAATTAGATCATTTGTCCTAACACATGCATTGGGGGAGCTATATAGTGTTCTGATCCGGTTTATGAATTATGAACCAAACCCAAATTTGTGTAGAACTGCTAACAGAAATTTCCAATTTACCCAGTCAAATGCTTTCTCTGCATCTAAAAATACAACTGTGGTTTCTAATTTGTTAATGGAACAATAACACTGGTCAACAACAAATTTGTTGTCTGCATTTTTTCAGCTGATTTTGGACGAATCTGATGCGCTGAATCCAAAAATCACATTGGTTTTGCTCAATCAGGTCAAGTTTTTGAGCTATGGCCACATGTCTTTTTTTACGTTTTTGTTCACATGTACGCATGTGTGGAGCATTTTAGAAGAAGTTGGTGGGGTAAAATGCGATGTCAAATAATTGTTTTGATTGGAAATTATTATTTTAATGACAAGAAGTATTCAGGTCCGATAGTTCTGGGTGATTATGTCGAAAAGGGATCAGTTTGAAGTCATAAAACCTTGAAGTCTTCCAAAAATTGGTGCGGCAAAGCATAAAGTTGGTGGATCAAAACTAAAGTTAATGGGGCAGCCGCCCCACGAAGTGTATAGGAAAGTTTGCCTCTGTACCCATCACTCACTCGACTACACTGAAGGAGAAGTATGAAGCGGTGAAGTATGTGCTGGAGAAAATTGGTTATGATCAGCATAAGTGGTTTATTTGTGTTGACCTGAAGATGGTGAACTTTTTGTTGGGACAACAGTCTGGCTTCACCAAGTACCCATGTTTTCTGTGCATGTGGGATAGTAGGGACTGTGCTCAGCATTACACGAAGAAGGACTGGCCTGTGCGGGAGGAATTGGTGCCTTGCAAAGAAAGGAACGTCATCAACGACCCTCTGGTGGACAGAGACAGAGTACTCTTCCCACCGCTGCACATCAAGCTCGGCTTAATGAAGCAGTTCACCAAGGCTCTGGACAAGGATGGTGACTGTTTCACTTACTTGTGCCAGGCTTTTCCAGGATTGACCATGGAGAAGTTGAAAGCTGGCATCTTTGACGGTCCTCAGACCCATCAGCTCATCAGAGATCCTGAGTTCGAAAACTCAATGAACGAAGTGGAACTGGAAGCGTGGAAGGCATTTGTTCTGGTAGTGAAGAACTTTCTTGGCAACAATAAGGCCAGAAACTACGCAGAACTTGTCAACAACATGCTGACTGCTTTCAGAAACCTGGACTGCAACATGAGCGTCAAGATGCACTACCTATTTTCACATATGGACCGGTTTCCTGAGAACCTGGGTTCAATGAGTGATGAGCAGGGGGAGAGATTCCATCAGGACATGAAAGAGATTAAGACCAGGTATCAGGGTCGCTGGGACGCAGTCATGATGGCTGACTACTGTTGGACTCTGAAGAGAGACCTCCCTGCCGCTGGGCATTCCAGGAGTTCGAAGAAATGGAAGTTCAAGCCCTGAAGTTTGAACAATGGTGAAGCAACATGCAATTTACGTGTACTTACCTTTATCATTGCCCACCATTCAGTTTACAGAAATTGATGTTTCTATCAGGTAATCAATATATGTTGTTGGAAAAAAAAATTTTTCTCTTAAAAACATATTTAGGATGATATGTGTTGACAAAAATCAGCTGATAATGCCACAAAAATGTAATCGATTTTGTCACAAGATCTGATTTTTTTTCAAATCAACTTAGCACAAAACCCTAACCTGATGGAGAAAAACGGATGCAATTTCCTGATTCAGCAGTGCAAAAATACCCTAAATCAGTTGTAGAAATCTAGACAACATTCAAAAAGTAAAAAATTGTTGCCCAGTGTAATCTATTACATTTATTAATCTGCGCATATTATTGGCTGAGTGCCGACCCTTGATAAAACCTGTTTGGTCTGGATGTATATACTTATTCAAACCTACTCAAGGTAGGTTAGAATAAGTAATAAAAAGCCATGAGGTGTTCGCGCTAATGACTGCTTGTGGGTACCATCACATAACGCAGCAGTGTAGACAAAAGCTAAAAAAAAATTGAAAAGCAATTACTGTAGTCATATACAAATTACATCAAGAGACTACTGCCCGCATTGCTATATTGACTCTACCCGCACTGAGGTGGTACACAATTGTAATAAAAACAAAAACAAGTCCGTGTCATGTCAAGCCGCACTGAGTAGGTACTAGTGGAAAAGAGGCATATGCTGACCCAGTGATGTTACTGACGTGCACTTGAAAAGAAGGTGTACTATCAAGGATAACACCCAGACTCCTCACCTGAGGGGAGGGAGAAACTGGGGAGTTGTCAACAGAGAGGGAAAACTGTTACATTTAGACAAGGTTGATTTGGTGCCAATGAGGAGAACCTCAGTTTTATCACTGTTCAATTTAAGAAAGTTGCACAAGATCCAGGATTTGATTTCCTGGAGACAAACACAGAAGGTGGTGAGTGGTAAAGTGGAGGGGAGTTAGGTAAACAGGTGGGTGTCATCAGCATAACTAAACTAATATTAAATCTATGGAAGATATAACTAAGAGGACGTAAATAGATAAAGAGCCCACAGGACAGCTCCCTAAGGGACACTGGTAGAATATTTTGGACACACTTATTTACTATGTAGATAGTGAAACCATACTGGAATTATTCATAAAGGTTTTTCCCAGACAAGTGAGCATGAACCTGAGTAGCAAGTATTTTGTTGAAGGTTTTAAATACAAAGGGTAGGTTGGATTTAGAACTAAGATTATTGAAATTCTTGGGATCTGAACCAGGTTTCATAAGTATATGAGTTAACGCTGTACATTAAAAAGACATCCACACATATCGGCAAAGGGCATCTCTGTCTATCTTCAAGGACCACCAATAGCGTATTTATAGCTTCACTATAACACTATAACTATACAGGTAATACTTTCCTGCTCTCAAACCTGAAACTTGGCTTACTTGATCAAAAGGCCATTTTTGCTGTAGTAATAACAATTATTGTGAGAATAATGGTGAAAACTGGCCTTTTTTAAAGATGTGTTCACCAGTAAAGTCTATCCCACCACCACTTTAATCAACTGTAACACTACTTATGATATATTGACTTAAATGTGCTTGTTTGTATTGAAATACGTCTCACTAAAAGGAGACTGAAGGATAGCGTGACCAAAAAGGTTTTTTTTTTGTTTGTTTTAATGTCTTTAGCCCAGTATTTTTTAATTTTTTTTAACTGTACTACATTTTATGTCATCATTTTCACATTTTTCATCATACTCTTCCATAAGCATTAGCAGTTTGAGGGATACCAGCAGTGCTCCTGCTATTTTCTTAGAACTATACTGTTGCAGTTGTTGTACCTTCAGTAATTTAAATGTTTTATATTGTAGAGAGTGATCCAGCTGCAGTCTACTCAGCAATGAGAACAGAAGATGTCAGTTATGGACAAATAACCATCAGACCAAAGAAAACCAAAGGTACAGCTGCTCTTTATCCTTGTTTTTGATCACCCTGTTTCCTGTCATAATAACAACCAAACCAGATCATGACTCAACCTCAGGCTTATGTCAGACACGTATTATATCAAATTCTCTCTGGGGAACAAACAAACAAAAGAAAAACACACACATGGTGACCGTTTTATAGAGATATGGAAAGTAGAATATGAGGTCAGTTTTAGGTTTGCCTCAAACAGGCAACAACCAAACACCTCCCCCTCTGACTTGATTTTATGTTTAATATTTGATCTCCCATCAAACATCTGTAACAGGCTGCCAAAAGATTACATTTTATCCTGAAAAAAAAAAACAAAGTCACAGTCACTTTTGAAGGCTCAATTTCTTCCTCTGCCCGCTTTTTATGTGGAGTTCTACATAAAAAGTTCTGTTTTGGGGCCGATTCTTTTTTCTTTATATTCATTTCCCCTATCAATTTTGAAAAAAAAAATATGGTAGCTCCTTCCACTTCTTTTCTGACAGTTCCCAAATTTATCTGACCCTGAAAGGAAACAATATTATGGCAGCTCAGTAAAAATGTTATTTGAATGTCTTAATGACATTAAACTCTGGATGGCTTTAGACTTATTTGCATTTTAACGAAAGCAAGATTGAGGTCATGATACTTAATCCCAGTAGTTTGAGTACTGCAAAATTGGACCTGGGCCCACTTGATCCTTATGAGAGGCCCATGGTAAATATACTTGGTGTGAAAATAGACTGTGATCTAAAGATGGAGAAACAGATAAACTCTGTGGTGAGATCAGGCTTTTACCAACTCCGGCTCCTTTCTAATGTCAAGCCCTTCTTATCTTTTAGTAATTTTGAAAGAGTTATACATGCTTTTATTTGTGCTTGACATGACTACTGTTATGCCCTGTACGTTGGTATAAACCAGTCCTCTCTTTCATGCCTTCAATTGGTCCAGAATGCAGCCACTCGCCTTCTTACTAGAACTCCTAAAGTTAAGTGTATCTCCCCTATGCTAGCCTCTCTTCACTGGCTCCCTGTGTGTTTTAGGATTTTTTTTAAACAGAATTTTTTAAACAGAATTTTATAATCTTACAAAGAAAAACAACATAGAAATTAAACAACACAAAGAACATAGAACAGATGGGTCAGTGGGTAGGGGGGTGGGGGTGGGGGCAGTGGTGTATCACAAAAGAGAAAAAGCACGCAGACAATAAATGGTTACACTGGGTTACAATAAACCTTGATGAAATCCCAAGAGATGGGAATAACATGGGGCATTGGTTTGGACCCACCCACTGAGAGCACGAGGACCCCCCCGTGCAAGGCCTTCTAGTACAAATTGAGAATGTAGAAGATATCACATGGGGGTCATCATGTTAACATGGATTAATCAACTCAGTTTCAAGAACTTTACAGGTGTGAGTATCCTGCATGATTCATTACCAGTCCTGCCTTTCTGTCTTGACACCAAACTACATTTACCACACAGCTTATAATAATAGAGAAAGAATAAATGGGGGGAAAAAAGTGTGTGTGTGTGTGTGTGTGTGTGTGTGTGTGTGTGTGTGTGTGCGCATGTGTGTGTGTGTGTGTGTGTGGGGGGGGGGGGGGGGGGGGGGTGGCATTACTTCACAATACTTTCACATTTGCATATGTTAACCATTTTGACCAATATTTTCGGGCCTTGCTACTATGAAGTCTTAGGGAGAGGGTAAGCATTTCCATTTCACATATTTCTTTTACAGTGGCTGACCATTCTTTCAATGCCAGTGGGTCCCCATTAAGCCATTTCCTTGTTATTGCTTTTTTCCCTGCTATCAGTAGTAATTTCAAAAGGTATTTATCTAGAGAGTTGAGTTCAATTGGTAATTATGTAAATATATAGTTTGAAAGACCCCGTTGGTAAATGATTTAATAATTGATCAACGTATTGATTTATTCTGCCTTACAGAAACCTGGTTACAGCAGGATGAATATGTTAGTTTAAATGAATCAACACCCCCGAGTCACAGTAACTGTCAGAATGCTCGAAGCACAGGTCGAGGAGGAGGATTAGCTGCAATCTTCAATTCCAGCTTATTAATTAATCAAAGAACCAGACAAAGTTTTCATTCTTTTGAAAGCCTGACTCTTAGTCTTGTCCATCCTAATTGGGAAACTCAAAAACCTGTTTTATTTGTTATTATCTATCGTCCACCTGGTCCTCACTCAGAGTTTCTGTCTGATTTCTCAGACTTTTTATCTGATTTAGTGCTCAGTTCAGATAAAATAATTATAGTGGGTGATTTTAACATCCATGTAGATGCTGAGAATGACAGCCTCAACACTGCATTTAATCTATTGTTAGATTCAATTGGCTTCTCTCAAAATGTAAAGGAGCCCACCCACCACTTTAATCCTACTCTGGATCTTGTCCTAACATATGGCATAGAAACTGAAGACTTAACAGTATTCCCTGAAAGCCCCCTCCTGTCTGATCATTTCTTAGTAACATTTACATTTACTTTAATGGATTACACAGCAGTGGGGAATAAGTTTTATTACAGTAGAAGTCTTTCTGAAAGTGCTGTAACTAAGTTTAAGGATCTAATTCCTTCATTGTTATGCTCTTCAGTGCCATGTGCCAACACAGTGCAGAGCAGCTACCTAAACTCTGCTCCCAGTGAGGTCGATTATCTCGTCAATAGTTTTACATCCTCACTGCGTACGACTTTGGATACTGTGGCTCCTCTGAAAAGGAAAGCTTCAAATCAGAAGTGCCTGACTCCGTGGTATAATTCACAAACGCACAGCTTAAAGCAGATAACCAGAAAGCTGGAGAGGGAATGGCGTCTCACTAAATTAGAAGATGCTCATTTAGCCTGGAAAAAGAGTTTGTTGCTCTATAAAAAAGCCCTCCGTAAAGCTAGGACATCTTACTATTCATCATTAATTGAAGAAAATAAGAACAACCCCAGGTTTCTTTTCAGCACTGTAGCCAGGCTGACAAAGAGTCAGAGCTCTGTAGAGCCGAGTATTCCTTTCACTTTAACTAGTAGTTACTTCATGGATTTCTTTACAAATAAAATTTTAGACATTCGACAAAAAATTATTCATAACCATCTCAAAGATTATTCTTCATGTTCGGCTGCTTTCAGCACTGCTGGTATTTGTTTAGACTCTTTTGCTCCAGTTGATCTTTCAGAGTTAACTTCAATAGTTACTTCCTCCAAACCAGCAACATGTTTGTTAGATCCCATTCCTACTAGACTGTTCAAAGAAGTCTTTCCAATTATTGATGCTTCAATCTTAAAAATGATCAATCAGTCTTTATTAGTTGGCTATGTACCACAGGCCTTCAAGGTGGCTGTAATTAAACCTCTACTTAAAAAGCCATCACTGACCCCGCTGTCTTAGCTAATTATAGGCCAATCTCCAACCTTCCTTTTCTCTCAAAGATCCTTGAAAGAGTAGTTGTAAAACAGCTAACTGATCATCTGCAGAGGAACGGTTTATTTGAAGAGTTTCAGTCAGGTTTCAGAATTCATCACAGTACAGAAACAGCATTAGTGAAGGTTACCAATGATCTTCTTAGAGCCTCTGACAGTGGACTCATCTCTGTTCTTGTCCTGTTGGACCTCAGTGCAGCTTTGATACTGTTGACCATAACATTTTATTATAGAGATTAGAGCATACTATATGTATTAAAAGTTAAGTCATATGGAACAAATGTTTACAATTGGACTAATTTCCATGGCATAACAAAGAATTGTTACATTAGCACAGTAATTAGCAAAATCAACCACTGTCACCATGCTTTTGGACATAAAGCTGGGTTCCAGTCTCCACTGAGCTCTGTGATTTGTATCTGAGATGGTTCTGAGTAAAGTCTGAACTGTGTGTGTACAAAGCTCATAATCCTGTTTTCAGTTGTTTGAACTGTGTGTGTTTTTGATTCAGACTTTAAACCAGAGCGAGATGTCCTCTACTCGTCACTGAAGTAGTCCACCAGTCCAACCACTGACATCCAGCTGCTGCTCTCTGACTGGTTCACTAATCACTTCAGACCAGAGTACATCCACATGTTAACAAGATTTTTATCTGTTTTATGAGTTATTCTTGTTAAACCATTGTCTCAAAAAATGACATATTTTCTTATTTTAAATTTTAAAAATGAATAATATACAAACACAAATACAGTGGTATGAAAAAATTTGGGCAAATCTGATAATTTACGTGATTTTTTTTTTATAAATCATTGGTTGTTCAGATCAGCAATTTCAGTTAAATATATCATATAGCAGACAAACACAGTGATATTTGAGAAGTGAAATGAAGTTTAATTCATTTAATAATTATTTAAACAAAAATTAGGCAGGTGCATAATTTTGGGCACCCCAACAGAAAAATGACATCAATATTTAGTAGATCCTCCTTTTGCAGAAATAACAGCCTCTAAACGCTTCCTATAGCTTCCAGTGAGAGTCTGGATTCTGGTTGAAGGTATTTTGGATCATTCTTCTTTTCAAAACATCTCCAGTTCAGTCAGGCTTGATGGTTTCCGAGCATGAACAGCCCGCTTTAAATCACACCACAGATTTTCAATAATATTCAGGTCTGGGGACTAAGATGGTTGTTCCAGAATGTTGTTCCTCTGCATGAATGCCTCAGTAGATTTTGAGCAGTGTTTAGGGTCCTTGTCTTGTTGAAGTATCCAGCCCTGGCACAACTTCAACTTTGTCACTGATTCTTGAACATTGTTCTCAAGAATCTGTTGATATTGACTGGAATCCATGCAACCCTCAACTTTAACAAGATTCCCAGTACCTGCACTGGCCCCACAGCCCCACAGCATGATGGAACCACCACCAAATGTTACTGTGGGTACCAAGTGTTTGTCTTGGGATACTGTGTTCTTTTTCCACCATGCATACCGACCCTTGTTATGTCCAAATAACTCAATTTTTAGTTTCATCAGTCCACAGCATCTTATTCCAAAATGAAGCTGGCCTGTCCAAAATGTGCTTTAGTGACTCTGTTTGTGGCGTGTGTGCAGAAAAGGCTTCTTCTGCATTACTCTCCCATACAGCCTTTCCTTGTGCAAAGTGCGCTGAATAGTTGAACGATGCACAGTGACATCATCTGCAGCAAGATGATGTAGATCTGTGGAGCTGCTCTGTGGGTTGACTATGACTGTTCTCACCATCCTTCACCTCTGCCTATCTGAGATTTTTCTTGGCCTGCCACTTCAGGCCTTAACTAGAACTGTGCCTGCGCCTAATTTTGTTTAAATAATTATTGCACACTTTCTTTAAATCCTATAAACTTAATTTCACTTCTCAAATATCACTGTGTTCATCTGCTATATGATATATTTCACTGAAATTGCTGATCCAAACAACCAATGATTTATAAATGAAAATCATGAAAATTATCAGGGGTTCCCAAACTTTTGCATACCATTGTATGTCCTTGGTAAGTTCACATTTATATTTTATTCATGCTTGTTGGATCCTGTTCTTAAATTCTCTGCACAACGAAGATCTAAAACTTTTAGTCTGTCTTGTTTTTCTCATGTGATACTGTGGGTTTCAAAAGTGCGTCAGATGGAAATTTTATCTAGTTCCTGTTTGGTTGTAGCAAACAGATACATGCCTCTCTTCAGTGTAGGACACAACAAACTGACATCAATCACAACCACAAACTAACAGCAACAACATAATTCAGTGGCCAGAAACTGCAGAGAAAGGCTTCAGTACAGGATGTGTATAGTTGGTACTGACAAGTTTTTAATCTTTGTTCTAAGTCACGTAAAAGCCAATAAGCAGCAGATGACATGGTGAAAAGTTTCATTTGTAATTATTATTTTTTAGATTTTTAAGCAAAAATACAGAAGAAGCTTTTTAAACAGTAAAATTTGCTTGTTTTTCTATTTTTTTTAATCACTGCAACTAAAACCTAGATGTATTTAACTGCTGGTGAGACAAAAACAAACAAAATAATTTGAACACTTTAACTGTTCAATGCGTCTGCAGTGATGCGGACACTGCACCGGTCTGTCGTGGTGAAGAGGGAGCTGAGTGTAATAGCAAAGCTGTCATTTTGATCCATTATGCACTGAAAGGTGAAAGGAGCAGAGAAGAATTGGTGGATTTTGGTACCTCCAGCCCTAACTGAACCCACCAGACTCACCAGAGAGACCGACTACGTCTACTTTTTAATAAACCCCAATAAAAGTAAATTCAGATAATTTAATAAATAAATACATTAGACATTAGAAAGTACCAGACTAATTTCCCAGTCTCAGTTTATCTTAACTTGAAGGTTTGGCCACAGTTCATACAATTAAACATCACCATGTTCTGTTATTAATCTGGATATGATTGCTTGAAACATCAGGGGAGAAGATATGCTTTTTGTACAAGGCTTTATCGCTGATGGAAGAAAAGCTGAGTCATGAGAACCAGCACTGGACAGACCACTGATGAAGGCCAACCCGCAGCACACAGACTCTGTTTACGTGTACATAGTGGCAGCATAAAAATGTTATGGTTAGTGAGGAACATGGGCTCAGAGGGGGAGGGAGACTGCCTGTCTCATCCTGAACTCTGAGTCCCACATGTGTCATATGTTCTGATTCTTTAATATATTAAATGTCTTAATTTTTTAATTAAAGTGTTTCAGGTGTCTTCCTTCACAGATAAAAAACGTGCCCTGACACCTCCCTCCATGGTTTAAGGAGGTTGAGTTGAAAGGAGGAGGTGGAAGTCTGAACTTGGGCTGCTGCATGCATCAGCAGTATAGAGAGAACACAAACCCGCACGCTGTGTTTATAGTTGCTGATGACTTCAATCACTGCAGTTTAAAATCCATCCTTCCAAAATACCACCAACATGTGCATTTTACAGCTAAAGATAAGAACACACTGGATCATGTGTACAGGAATGTGAAGGATGCTTACAACGCTGCCCAATATGGCCCAAGCTCGGATTTTATATGGCCCGCGTATCTTGTCCATTCATGTGTTATTTTTGGCCCGCTGACCCAAACAATGAATACAACTCATGGAGGCAAGATTGTGTAACAGATATCTGCCAACCCTTCAAAACCACCAAAAGAAGACTGAAAAATTAACCAATCACTGCACATGCTGTGTGATGCCGTGCGTAGACCAATATACGAATGGTACGTCAGTTGTTGTCCCTATATTGGATACTGATGTTTCGACACAGAAGTGCAGATGTTTTGAAAAACACTGCTCTAAAATGTGGTTCAGAACACTTACATCATGTGACCTTTTGTGGCTTTTGTGTGTTTCACTCGTGCTGTTTCCAGGCGGCCGAGGCGCCAGGATTCCTCTTTTTTTTTCTTTTCTTTTTTTAACGAACCTGGCATTTTGCGCTGGAGCTTGTAATTGCTGAATGAATGTTTTTGATACCACCGCTTCTATTTATTAGAAGTGGACACATGCAGGTATAAGTCATTTTTTTACTGTGGACTGTGAAGAACGATGTAGGCGATCCACTGACAAACAGGAGAAACATTTTCTTTTGGTGCAAAAACAGATCAGCGAACTCACCACAGCACTGAAAATCCTCAATCCTCCATTTGTCTTGCAGTTTTTGAGTTTTAAAAGTAGCTGCATGCACTGAAGCAACCTCTGTTAATTTTCAAAGAGACATGCGGAGTACTTTCTGACCTGTATCAACCTTCCGCTCAGTGTCTTCAGTCATGCTGGTCAACACAATCTCTACAAAAGCTCTAAACTCAATTATTACCTAACCTTGCACTGCAACAACTTGCCAGTGACATGGCTGTTTAAGTTTTTCATTACCAAATTGTATGAATTCGTGTAACTTATATTTGAAGTGTATCAGTAGAATTCAGCTGAGGGGTCACAGTGACTTCTGTCGCCAATAGCCAGTCTCAATATCTGGGGATCGGTCTCCCAGGGAATCCTTGGCTCCTCATTAACCTGGACTCTTTTGATGTTGGCCCTTTTGACTCATTATCTGAATGTTATTACACTGTAATCATCATTCAATCACTAAATTGGTTACACTAACACTGGCAATCAGGATAAACAATAGTTATTAACTTAAGTCAACCCATGGTTTGCCCTGCAGGTTCACATGAAAGGGGTGGTGTTAGCAGCATCCAACCAGTCTAAAAGGGATGTTTCATGGGTTATGTGACTCTTCTTCCACAGAAAATAATCGCTATGACTGCCAAATACTCTTGATACATCACATAAAGAACATAAAATAAATATTCCAGTTAAATGCAACACTGCTGTAAAAAAAAAAAAAAGGCATGTGATTAATCGTTAATCTTGTGATTCAGTGCACAGAGCAATAACAAACATTTTTTTCCCACCTAATTATTTTATTAGTGAGCGCACTCTGCTGCTGAACATTAGACCTGCATCCATTTATACATTAAAGCTTCCTGTCCCACAGCCTGATAAAGGAGACTTAGAAATCACTTCAGTTTCTCAGCAGATCAAAGTGAAATGAATTTGAATAACAGGTATTCTTGGACTGTGTTCTATGTTTCCAGCAGTGTCAAAGGGACTCAGCAGCATGTTAGAATTAAGGAGAACAACATTTTATAAATTTCCTAAATCACCTAATGAATACATACACATTCCTATAAGGTGACACACATTTTGTGCTTCATTCATTGTTTTAGTAGGTACAGTTTAACAGGTTGCACATATGTGTTCCCCAGAAGAGAATCTATACTGCAGTTTAGATATGCTTAAAAAACTTTAAAAAATAAGTAAATCAGTGTAATTGCAGCACTTTCAGGCAATTTGAAACTGAAACTCTGAACATAAGCTCCTTCCGATAGTTTGACTTTTTGTTCTCTCAGCTGCAGACTCAATCAAGAGTAAAGATTAAATATAAAAACAATTCAATCATACACTTAGTCTGCTAATAATTTGATCACAGTTAACACAAAGGATTATTATATTCATACACGTTGCCTAGTTCTTGTTTAAGGTATATTTTTCAGTTTCAGTGAAATAGTTTAACAGTTCAGGGAGCTGAATATATTATTTGACTCTTTGAATCTATAAGAAATCAGTCTGCTGAAGTAACACCTTAGCTGACCAATAAAACTTAAAAATTAACTAGTCCTGAAGAACCAACATGGCTGATGACTGAAACATTACTTTCTCCACTAAATGACCTACCTGGATATCTTTGCCTCTGAAAATACTGTGAGAGTGGGGTCTGTCTGCTGGGGGTCTGGGTCTGTCTGAGAGATTTCCTCCCTCCTGCTTGTTCTGAGACAAAACTTTTTCTTTTCATGCTCTTTCGTGCCTTCATAGGTTGGTGGTGTTGCCACAGCAGGGAATTTACTTCCAACACATATAACTGTTTGCAGTCTTTTCATTTACAGCTGTAAAGCACCTTTACACAATGCTCTGCTTTCAACTCACTGCAGCCAACACGACTCTGCTTAGTAGTGGTGGGCAGATCAATTCAAATATCGATACCACCGTTGGTACTGATATTGATTAAAATCAGTGTAATGAGATCAATAATTTAGCTTCAGTTTCGCTCTTGTATGCAGCGCTGTGGTTTCATCAAAGATGCGAGCTGCTGCTCCTGTCACAGCACAGAGCAGGCAGACTTTGCTCCTCCCCACTGCGTTTTGACATTATACCGTCATGTGACACGTAACATATTTTATTTGGGGAAAATAGGGAACTTGCTTGAAATGTTTTATAAGGTTGTGGAGTGATCATTTTGTACAGTTTGTTTATTTACGAAAAAACCCCCAGAAAATTAGTGAATGAAGGGACATTTTTATTACATTATACTTTCTGAAAATTTGTTCTAGAGTGCTTTTTTTGTACACTTTATTTATGAAAAAAATCCAGACATCACAATGTATGGGGAACAATGTTACTGTTCTAATGTTTCAGAACAAAAACTTTTATTTTGATAAAATATTTTATATGTACCTATAAACTTTGCCCAATTCTGTCCTGGGTTTTAACTAATAAATGATCCAAAGGGAAAAAAAAAAATCACAAAAGCAGGGAGGAGGGGGTGGATCAAAGAGTGCCTGCATGAAAGGAGCAGTGTTTGTACAGACATGTCTGTTTTCTGATGAAAGGGAGAAATGGACTTACAGGAGACAAACAACATAAAGGATTGATTCTATCACAGCAGCATTGTTCCAAAAACAATACCAGCATTGTATCAATACTATGGATATATGGATCGATAGGCCCAACCACTACTCTTCAGGACAAACTCATCTACACACCTTTACTTGGTACTAATAAAACTGGAAAAAAAAAAAAAAAAACAGACCAAGAAAGCTCTTACTTATCACAGATTGAAAGCCATGCAGCAAGGTTATCTTTATTTATACAACACATTTAAAACAACAGCTGATCAGAGGGGTGCACATTTGTTTGTGTTTTGTGATTTTATTCAATTAAAGCCAGTGAGAAATTATTTTTCTTTCTTTCTCTACTGAACATTATATGTTGGAGGACTGCATTAAAAAAAACCTTCACGTTTGAGTGACATAAAGAGGTCTGTTACACCTGCTGCCTGGGCTATTTTCATTTAACCACCTCCCACTAACACACCCACTGTTGTCAGTACTGCTGCAGCTGCCTGGCAAGAACAAAATCCTGCAGGCTACAAAGGTGGAAGTTTTTTTTAACCTACAACATTTGGTTACAGAGTCAGAGCTCTGTTCTCTGCTCAAAACACTTCATGATTCAGACTCAAACAGTGCCACAGGCTTCAAATATCCACCCCATCTCAGCCCTCTTTACAGAAACTTGAACTCAGTGCTTTCTGGTTTCCATATTCCATCTGTTTGTACATGCAGAGGCTTCATTCACACGTCTGTGTTTTATTTTCTTTGCCTGATTCCAGATTCAAGCTGAATTGACTGGTTTGACTGGCCAGGTTTTATTTCCCTTTAGCGTTTGCTCATTGTTTTATGTTTATGTTTATTGAGATCCCCATTAGTGTCAGCAGTATGTTGCATCAGTTATTCTTCCTGGGGTCAGTTTACATAAAAAAGGCAAATTTAAACAAAAAACAAAACAGTAAACAAAAAAAAAAAAGAGCAAACAAACAAAAATCATTACAGATGCAGTATTCATAGAATAAGTTCTAATTTCCATCATTGGTTTGTGGTAGTGAATTCCATTGATGCATTGCTCAAAACATCACTGTGTGTTGGCTTAAACTAGTTTTACATTTTGGCAGAGTGAAACAGTCCAACCACGTGCTATGTTGAGTAATCATGGTATCTTTTTAAAATGGTAGTTTATGGAAAAATATAGATGGGCTTTTTACTGTAATAATATTATTTAGAAAATTGGTCAGCGCATACAACCCTTCATCCTTCACCCATAACAGGAAAGCTAATTATGCATTTTAGCAATATTTGTCCTAGTAAAACATTTTAGAGCCACACGTTCTGCCTTATTTTGCACATTTGTAATTTTGTAATGTTGCTAAATGATGTATTAGACCAAACAACAGTGCAATAATCAAAATGAGACAATACAAATGTTTGAAGGACATCTGGGATTGTTTGCTTAGTTAGATATTCAGAACATCTTTTAATACTACCCATTTTAGAAACCACTCTCTGGATGTGTTTATCTCAGGAGAGTTTACTGTCTATAAGAATTCCCAAGAGCTCACCAATGACAACAGTCATTGTTTTCAAAACATTTAAAATGAGTGTGTTACTGTCCACCCAGTCTACTATACATTCAATCTCTCATTCAAGGTCAGTTTTAATCTCACTAATACACTTTGCTGCTAAATATACTGTAGTGTCATCAGCAAACACTGAGATGCCCGCTGTACGTAGCACTGATGGTAGGTCATTTGTAAATATTGTATATGGAATTGGGCCAAGAAAACTGCATTGTGGCTTCTGTGACAAAGACTGAAAAAGGAATAAAGTAAACACATCCAACAGTAGTACACATTAAAAATTTATTTATCTGCAGGTCAAAGAACAGCTCTTATAATCATGTTAAAACTGATGTAACAAACACACCGAGTCCGTTTCATCATCATTTTGAAAGGAAAAATTAATAAATATGTGACTGCATCCTCAGGGATGTATCATTAGGTAGGGATGGTAGAATCAGAATCAGAATCAAAAGGTTTTATTGCCATATGGGTGAACAGGTTCACAGCATTAGGAAATTGCTGCAGTACTTTGTGCTTACATAAAAAACAAATAAGTATAAAAACTATAACACAATATTACAAATATACAAATTACAAATATACAGAGATATTAGAAAACTATAACTATAACACAATATTGCAAAATATACAGCGCAGATAATAATTACAATAAGTCATAATAATTTAGTGCAAAGCAGAAATCAGATGAAACCATCCCTAACACAGGAACACATCCCTACCTATATTTCCTATTCAAATATCACACTCCGAGCTCTGTGGCTGTAATTAGCGTTGCACAGGATCCAGATTCTGCACCGAGCGGGAAGCCCACAACCTCCATCTTTCTTGTTGGGTTAATAGTCTTCTCTGTCTTTCTGCTTTGATTCAAAACCAGGACTTGCAGTAGAAATTAGTGAATCACTGTTTTTCAGCAGAGAGTGACCACAGATCTATTCTTTCATTCATAAATCAGAGAAACCAGTTAACACAGCTCCTCAGGCATCTTTTTCACATAACTAAAAAAGAACAATTGTTTAAGAAAAAAAAAAAATAAATCAGGAAATTAAACTGTGAGCTCACTATAAACATACAAATATTTTCTTTAATGTTTTCTGAGTCATCTCTGGTTAAAAGATAAGAACCTAATGTTATCAAATAGACTAATCATATTGAATCTATGAGCTTTCTATCCAGTTTAATTTTAATTTATTCTGACAGTGAGTGGCTCCATGATGATGTGGTACAGTGCCTTGCGAAAGTATTCAGCCCCCTTGAACTTTTCAACCTTTTGCCACATTTCAGGCTTCAAACATAAAGATATAAAATTGTAATTTTTTGTGAAGAATCAACAACAAGTGGGACACAATCGTTCCCAAGCTTTAAACATCTCAAGGAGCACTGTGCAAGCAATCATATTGGAATGGAAGGAGTATCAGAACACTACAAATCTACCGAGACCCGGCCGTCCCTCTAAACTTTCATCTCAAACAAGGAGAAGACTGATCAGAGATGCAGCCAAGAGGCCCATGATCACTCTGGATGAACTGCAGAGATCTACAGCTGAGGTGGGAGAGTCTGTCCATAGGACAACAATCAGTCGTACACTGCACAAATCTGGCCTTTATGGAAGAGTGGCAAGAAGAAAGCCATTTCTCAAAGATATCCATAAAAAGTCTCGTTTAAAGTTTGCCACAAGCCACCAGGGAGACACACCAAACGTGGAAGAAGGTGCTCTGGTCAGATGAGACCAAAATCGAACTGTTTGGCCACAATGCAAAATGATATGTTTGGCGTAAAAGCAACACAGCTCATCACCCTGAACACTCCATCCCCACTGTCAAATATGGTGGTGGCAGCATCATGGTTTGGGCCTGCTTTTCGTCAACAGGGACAGGGAAGATGGTCAAAATTGATGGGAAGATGGATGGGGCCAAATACAGGACCATTCTGGAAGAAAACCTGTTGGAGTCCGCAAGAGACCTGAGACTGGGACAGAGATTTATCTTCCAACAAGACAATGATCCAAAACATAAAGCCAAATCTACAATGGAATGGTTCACAAATAAATGTATCCAGGTGTTGGAACGGCCAAGTCAAAGTCCAGACCTGAAACCAATCGAGAATCTGTGGAAAGAGCTGAAGACTGCTGTTCACAAACGCTCTCCATCCAACCTCACTGAGCTTGAGCTGTTTTGCAAGGAAGAACGGGCAAGAATTTCAGTCTCTTGATGTGCAAAACTGATAGAGACATACCCCAAGTGACTTGCAGCTGTAATTGCAGCAAAAGGTGATGCTACAAAGTATTAACGCAAGGGGGCTGAATAATATTGCACGCCCCACTTTTCAGTTTTTTATTTGTTAAAAAAGTTTGACACATCCAGTAAATTTCATTCCACTTCACGATTGTGTCCCACTTGTTGTTGATTCTTCACAAAAAATTAAAATTTTATATCTTTATGTTTGAAGCCTGAAATGTGGCAAAAGGTTGAAAAGTTCAAGGGGGCCGAATACTTTCGCAAGGCACTGTACATAAGCAATGAATCCCCGGCTTGTTACTGTGAGAAGGAACAAATCTCACACACAAAGGAAGGAGATCCAGCATCTGAAAGCATCTTTACTGTTAATGCTGACAAAGATCCAGACCTCTGGCTCAGATTTGAGTTCCTTGCTCTGATTCACAGTTCAGACTCTCATGATGTGATCAGGTCCCAGAGACAAAACACACTGAAAAGTCCAACAATTAAACATTTTTCAAAACAATCCAGTGAGCCAGTTCTGGTCCTCAGGCTGTATATTTGGCACTCTTTCTATAGAGCGTAACCGCCCTACATATCAGTATTTAAAGCCTAATATTAGCTTCTTTTTTGGCATGACAGAGCAAATGAATGATACTGTGAAAACATCAGAATTGACTTAAAACACAACAACTATAACATGAGGTTTGATAACTTATTATACATGAAACTTTTTTTAGTGTTTATTAAGTCTTTAAATCTAATAAAATTATTTGGTGAACAGAAACAGATCTGGACTGGAAATTATTACTGAATGAGGCCATATAATAATAATTTAAGCCGTGAAGGTCAGAGGTCAGATAACCACAAATCAAGAATAGAGGATCTTAGAGTTCATCCAAGCTGCCAAATCCCAGTTTAAGTCGTCCCCATAACTGACTGAATTTGGCATTATTAACTATGTCTGTCCTCAGAACATCTGTTAGTGAAGAGCCTGCAACAAGCAGCAGGTCACTCAGATCAGTTCTGAGGGGCTTTCAGACATTTATCTCAGCCTCCACCTCCTCCTGTCTTTGAGGACCATGATATTGTGTCCTGCTGTTTCTACGTTTGTAGAAATACACAAAAACAGCAGCAGCAGCAAATAAAAGCACAGCAGCAACTACCAGACCACCTATCAGTCCAGTATGTCCATGCTCCTTTCCTTCTTCCTCCTTCTCTTCACCCTCGTTCCCTCCATCCTTTTTTTGTTCTTCTGTCTGACCTGCAGGTAGAAACAGGTGTGAGGTGTCAGCTGTCAGGTAGGTGATGAGCGAAGAACAGAACAGAATCCATTTCCTCTTCAAACTGCTGTCAGACATTATCTACTGCACTCTGATCACATCACTCAGACCAGCTGCTTTCTACAAAGTCTCATCAACAACATCTTTAGAAACAAACATCAACAACCAGGAAGCAGCTTCACCTCTGATCACAGACACACTGGTTAGGAAAGTGCAGCTTTTCTCTTCTACAGCAGCTACCACACAAACATGTAACTGCTTCAGATTTAACTCCAGATATTACATGTAAATCTAAATTCAACTAAATTCATCAGCTTAGCAAACACAGGATTCAAACAGCAATACAAAACATATAATATAATATAATATATATTTGTCACATTGATAACCAAGAAGCACCAGAACTCACCTGGTTTTTCAACCTTCAGGATGAGGCTGCTGAGAAGCTCAGGTCTCTGTCCTTTATATCCAGCATGACATTCATATGTTCCAGCATCATTTGTGGTGACATGTTTGAGAATCACAGAGAAGTTTCCAGTCTCCTTCCAATTAGGATCTTTCAGCTCCACTCGATCTTTAAACAATTCATGCTGGAGCTCTTCCTGAAACTGACCATCTTTGAAGAAGAGGAGATAACCCTTTGACTGCAGCTCAGGTTTATCCCAACTTATCATTATGACATCAGCATCTCTGTGACCAGAGCACTGCAGAATGGCATCTGCTCCTTGTTTGACTGATAACTCTAGTTGGCATGAAAAAAAAAAAGGGGGGGGGGGTCAGGGAGAGAAGAAACAGTTAGTTATTAGAAACAAAATAAATGCAGTTAATAGAAAATATTTCAAATAATTACATCGATATTGTTAATTTAATATTTATTTAAAACATATTTTATTTTCATCCAATACTTAATAATGTTGACTTTACACTGAATTTATCATAAACAGCTGATGCTGACAGGAAAGTCTGTGTGAATAAAAAAGTTTAACTGGTGAAATATTCACAGCCAGAATGATAAATAATGAACTCCATTCTGCTTTAAAGACCTGAAACCTGAGTTTATGGACTTTCTTTTCTTGTTGCTTTCTACAAAGTCTCATCAACAACATTTTTAGAAACAAACATCAACAACCAGGAAGCAGCTTCACCTCTGATCACAGACACACTGGATAGGAAAGTGCAACTTTTCACTTTTTGCAGCAGCTACCACACTCAATACGTTTTTCTGCAACTTAATTCATCAACTTAGCAAACACAGGGTTCAGACAGCAATACAAAACAGTATGATATAATATAATATAATATAATGTATATTTTTGTCACATTGATAACCAAGAAGCACCAGAACTCACCTGGTTTTTCAACCTTCAGGATGAGGCTGCTGAGAAGCTCAGGTCTCTGTCCTTTATATCCAGCATGACATTCATAAGTTCCAGCATCATTTGGGGTGACATGTTTGAGAATCACAGAGAAGTTTCCAGTCTTTTTCCAATCAGGATCTTTCAGCTCCACTCGACCTTTAAACAATTCATGCTGGAGCTCTTCCTGAAAGTGACCATCTTTGAAGAAGAAGAGATAACCCTTTGACTGCAGCTCAGGTTTATCCCAACTTATCATTATTTCAGTAGCATCTCTGTGACCAGAGCACTGCAGAATGGCATTTGCTCCTCGTTTGACTGTTAACTCTGTTTGGCATAAAAAAAAAAACAAAAACAGGGGGGGCAATTAGTTATTAGAAATAAAATTAATGCAGTTAATAGAAAATATTAAATTTTCAAATAATTACATTGATATTGTTAATTTAATATTTATTTAAAACATATTTTATTTTCATCCAATACTTAATAATGTTGACTTTACACTGAATTTATCATAAACAGCTGATGCTGAGAGGAAAGTCTGTGTGAATAAAAAAGTTTAACTGGTGAAATATTCACAGCCAGAATGATAAATAATGAACTCCATTCTGCTTTAAAGACCTGAAACCTGAGTTTATGGACTTTCTTTTCTTGTTGCTTTCTACAAAGTCTCATCAACAACATTTTTAGAAACAAACATCAACAACCAGGAAGCAGCTTCACCTCTGATCACAGACACACTGGATAGGAAAGTGCAACTTTTCACTTTTTGCAGCAGCTACCACACTCAATACGTTTTTCTGCAACTTAATTCATCAACTTAGCAAACACAGGGTTCAGACAGCAATACAAAACAGTATGATATAATATAATATAATATAATGTATATTTTTGTCACATTGATAACCAAGAAGCACCAGAACTCACCTGGTTTTTCAACCTTCAGGATGAGGCTGCTGAGAAGCTCAGATTCCTGTCCTTCATATCCAGCATGACATTCATAAGTTCCAGCATCATTTGGGGTGACATGTTTGAGAATCACAGAGAAGTTTCCAGTCTTTTTCCAATCAGGATCTTTCAGCTCCACTCGACCTTTAAACAATTCATGCTGGAGCTCTTCCTGAAACTGACCATCTCTGAAGAAGAAGAGATATTCCTCTGACTGCAGCTCAGGTTTATCCCACCTTATCATTATTTCAGTAGCATCTCTGTGACCAGAGCACTGCAGAATGGCATTTGCTCCTCGTTTGACTGTTAACTCTGTTTGGCATAAAAAAAAAAAACAAAAACAGGGGGGGCAATTAGTTATTAGAAATAAAATTAATGCAGTTAATAGAAAATATTAAATTTTCAAATAATTACATTGATATTGTTAATTTAATATTTATTTAAAACATATTTTATTTTCATCCAATACTTCAAGCAATGTTGACTTTACACTGAATTTATCATAAACAGCTGATGCTGAGAGGAAAGTCTGTGTGAATAAAAAAGTTTAACTGGTGAAATATTCACAGCCAGAATGATAAATAATGAACTCCATTCTGCTTTAAAGACCTGAAACCTGAGTTTATGGACTTTTATTGACTTTGTTTGTAGGCACAATTGAACTACATATATCTTAATTTACTTTGTGTAAAAACCAACATTTGTACACAAAAAATTTAAATGAAATTAAAACAGAACATCACACAAATCTCTGTTTGTGCTTCACTCATGTGCAGCGCTTTTCATTTGTTGACTGATGCTTGTGTAACAGACCGTTGTCATGTCTATAATTACAGGTAAGTATTAAGAAATTTGTTTTGGTGCATGTGAGGGATCTGGGTCTTCAAGTGACAAACATCAGGTTGTTTGTTGTCATGTTTAGTTTGTGTTTTGACAAAAGCAGCCTGTAACTTTCTGACATGATTTGGCTGAGCTGCATATGAGAATATAACAGCCCCTCAGCTGGACTGAAACTGCCTTTAACCTGCTTCAAGGTACAAAGAATGTATGTTCGATTGAGCCCATGTGAGGATAGATGTGACATATTCTACTCACAGACAGCAGAAATGTGGATGTAGCCATTGTGATAGGGCTGCAACTAATGACTTTTTTGATAGTCGATTAGTCATCGACTACTGAAACAATTAGTCAACTAATAAGATTATGAATCACATAATTATGAAATGGCACTTATTTAGCTATCAGCTTTTACATTTAGCATAAGGTTGTTTAAAACGTGGTAGTAAACACACGGAAGATGGATACTTCATTCAAAAATTTTAATCAGATTTGCAGCTGATATAACTTTAACGGTCCATTTTTCCCAGCATAAAAAATATATATAATACTTTTTCTTCCCTGTAAAACAAAGTTGGCACAGTTTCACCAGTAGCCCCCATGACTACACATGCTGCTCAATGCTATCGGGCCTTTAAGTCATGTGTGAAGCTCGCCAGAGATAGACGAACAGGAAGACGTCTCACTCCGTCAAAAAAAAAGTAATGAAAAACGACTATTATCGACAATTAAATTCATCATCAGCTATTTTTATTGTCAATTATTGTCGACTAATCATTGCAGCCCTACACTGTGATGCATCTACTGGTGTCAGATGTAACAAGTGTGCTCCATCCACTGCTGCTGTAACAATGTGAATTACCCAACTATAGGTTGAATAAAGGCTCTTATCTTATCGACTTGTAATTAACAGGACCCATTTGGTTGGAGGTTGTGCCAGTGCAACATTCACCACCTCACCTGCTACATGATGTGCAGTTTTGAATGTGTTTGTTCTTCCTGACTTTGGACGCAAACAGTGCATCAGAAAATGTTACTAAAATGTTCCTCTTCTGATGAAGATGATGAGTGAGGAGAGACAGCTTGTTGCTACTTGATGACAGAAAGATGTATCTGTGGCGCAGTGTTACAAATTACACTAAGATACAATAGAGCACCCAGAGTCTGATGTAAAGAGTCAAACTTATGTTGACTTCAGTTTTGGATTTCTTAATCTTTCTACAAAGTAGGATTTATTTAACTGACACAGTTATGATAAACAGAAATACTGAACACAAACTTCTCCTTGTTTTAAAGACAGGAAAGATTCTTAAATAATTCAGGTATGTATCCCTGAGAGGCTGAAATTAACAGCTCAATAATGAAAACTGTTGTTTTAGATTTATCTCTCCTCTCTTTGAGTACACATTTTAGTGTTACATTGACATGTACTTTTTTTTTTTTCTACAATGAACAGACAAATCTACCACCCCCCCCCCCCCCCCCCCCCCCCCCCCCGAATAAAGCAAAATAAAACAAAAACATTGAGTTTATGTAAAATGAAGCCTGATCATTATTCAGCTCACCCGCAGAGCGCTGTAATGGCTCCGCATCCTAATTCAGACGACACACACACACGGAAATACCCTCGCTGTATTTTACATACCGACTTACAATTTCTGTCTGACACCGTGTTAACAGAAAACAAAAAGGAGAGAGAAAACAAATTTCATTAATATAATCGATTCTAGAACTTAATAAACACGTTTGTTAGAGTTTAGCGTTTACTTTTATCAGGCACAGCAGCTCCTGGTCTTCATGCGCAGTCACACAGGTGAGGTGAGTGTCACCGCCATTACAGGAAGATCACGTCAAAGTTAAACTGAAACTAAACTGAAAAAGGCCCAAAGTTCTTTTAGTGATCTAATACGTAACTTTGAATCTATTTCGGTCTCCCACCTTTACCTGCTTACCTACATTTACTCCACACCTACTCTGACATGAGGAAGTGAAACAGAGAGGAGTTTGTTCTGAAAAGAAAATAAAGACGCATTTACAGCAATCTGTAAACTCACTAAAATCCAAAAATCTCTCGCAGTGCCCGTTTCTGTCCCTCAGCTCGGTGAACATATCCACACAGGTGCACTCAGCTTACCTGTACAGTCCAGACGTCCCAGCAAACAGCAGACGAGAAACAGCGATAACGCTGATTTTAACATCCTTACTTTCTTTGCTGCTACTGTTTCACCGCTGAAAGTTTGCTGGTTGTTGATAAAGGACAGTGGACGCTGTTCAAAGCAGGTTTACCTGAGACAGTTTTGTCAGTGTGGTAGTTTCACTCCCTAAAAGGGACAACCCACACTGAGCCAGGTAGGGTCACGTGATTTCCAGTAAAGGCTCCCGCATGAATTCGCTCTACCTGTCAGTTCAACACGTTCTCACTCCCCTGCCCAAGCGTCCATATGTGACGAGTAAGGAGTGAGAACGTGTTGGTGAGTTTGGTTTCAGTTTCAAGTACCGACAGGAGTAAAACGTCTGTAACTGTGAAAGCAAAGTGAATTATCAGGATAATGTGTGTATTAACATTATATCAAGCTGTTTTCATCTTACCATAGCGGTAACTAAGAATATATGATCACAGCAAATACAAAGGCATCAGCTTTGTGACTAAACAGTACAGACACAGTGTGTATTTTTGCAGCTTTTTATTGCTTCAACCACCATTCAGCAGAAAGGTCCTGTTTTTGGTTTGTTTGTTAGCAGGATAAGTCAGAAAATTATGAACAGATTTCAGTGAAAAGTTCTGTAGTTGTTGGGGATGGTACAAGGTCCAAGTAATTACATTTTCGTGGTCATCATCAACCCATCAAAGGTCAAGGTCACCAAAAATTTTCAACAATTTAAGAAAAATCCTTTGCGCACTTTTAAAATTCATATCTCGGTGAATTTTCCATCTATTGTGATGAAATTTGGTTATTCAGGTATAGAAAATGACTGTAATTCATTGTCTGTTTCTATTTCAAATTAGAAAACTCTCAGTGATGCAAAGTGAACTACAAACCCAACACAAAAACACACACAATTCAATCTCAGGAAATGTTTTTTTTTCTTTTTTTTTAGGATTTTAGAGGATGCAACATTTTGGTAGGAGAACAAATTTAACTCTGACAATCATGTCTCATTTTGTGTTGCTGAGGTTGTTTCTGCTCAGAGTGTTTAGTTCTAATGAGACTGGATGAGTGTGTAATTGTGGCAGCTGGACGGTTCACAGCTGTGAGTTCAGTACCAAAACTCTGGTTCTGTCCTGTAACTCTTCACTGAGTCCTCATTCTGAGCATTTACAGCTGAGCCCCTCATATTTCTGCTCCTCTGGAATTTTAATGAAACTGAACAGAACTAAACATGGAGCGTTGGCGGGAGGCTGAAGAGAATCCCAACAGAAGACAAACGTGTCTTGTTGTGCAGCTGAGTTCTCTTTAAAGTGAAAGCTGTTTCAGGTTTTTAGTCACTTTTCTATACAGAGATCAGAACATAATGCAAACATGTCTGCGTGTCTTCTCAGCAGTACAAACACACAGAGCAGCTTTCACGGTTCTTTTCTCTGATACTTCCCTCAATATTGACCATCAGTCAAAATGCAGGTATTAACTGGTCTGATAGGACTGGTTTGACAGTCAGACTTAACACACGAAACCCTGACAGAGGGAATCTACACATAAGACAAAACAGACACCTATTTGAACACACAGGCTGACAACACAGGGAAACAACAACTAACGCAGAAAACTAAACAGACAAAGGCAAACTAAAATCCTAATACTAAACTACAAACACAACCAGAAATAAAACAAAGAACAGAACTTCACAAAAAGAAACTCACAACACTGGGCCACCGACCCAGGATCATGACACTGGCAACCTCTGTGAACGGTGAGTGAACTAATGAGAATATGTTCAGAAATGTGGTCAAGTGTACTGTAGATCAGCTGCTGATCACAGATTGCTCGCACTGAATGGAGACAAAACCTGAGTCCTCCAGGTGTTGCTTTGTAAAATGCAGGATCCTTTCTCTCTCATTCTGAGTCATAGGATAGATTGAAATCTCTCCATGTTGTCTTTGAAAAAATCCATCTGCATCTGTGATCTGTTCTCTGATCTGGTACACTGTAAATCCTGATAAGTTGAATCTACTTAAAAAAAAAAGACAAGGTAACTCGTTGCTTTAAGTTTTTTTAAGTAATGAAGTATTAGTTTGATAAGTGCAGTGGACTATGTTAAATGTTCTTGAGGTCCTTTTGGAATGGAATGAAAGATTTAAAGGACACATATCATGCCAAATCCACTTTCTTAGCCCATAAATACATTTTGTTGTGTACTTTTCATGTGGAGCAGTGCAGGAAATTTAAATGCGTAATGTTCTGGTGCTGAGTAGATATCTTTATATTCTTTTTGGTCATGTTTTTCAGTCTGTTCAGTTTTCTCTATTCTGTTACGTTTTCTGTCCTACATCACAGTACAGGAACAGAACAGGAACTGCTAAACAAGGGCATGGACATCTGGCTAAACAATCTCATGAATCTGCCTTTTTTTTTCTTACAGCAATTTTGTAGTCCAGTTTAGTTATGCCAAAGTTGCAGGTATAGTGGGTACAGAAATTATTCAGACCCCTTTAAATATTTCACTCTTTGTTTCAATTGCAGCCATTTGCTAAAATCAAAAAATGTAATTTTATTTCTCATTAATGTACACTCAGTACCGCATCTTGACAGAAAAAAAACAGAAATGTAGAAATTTTTGCAAATTTATTAAAAAAGAAATACTGAAAAAATCACATGGTCATAAGTATTCAGACCCTTTGCTCAGTATTGAGTAGAAGCTTTCAGAAACCGTTTGAATTTGTCCAATAGATCAAACAGTCGCGTTATTACGGTAATTCAAAATTCCTATGATCAGCTTCTCAGGCTCTGTGCTAACCAGCTGTTCGGCTTGTAGGGCCAGGTAAAGGTGCTTCAGCTGCGATCGCCAGGCAGCATAGAGTTATAATATGTATGCTGTGTGTGTTTTCAGATGGTTCTCATGTTGCAAAGCTAGCGCTGCAAACTGTCGGTCTGGGCATTTAACTGGTGCTTTGTGCGCCTCCAGTTTCTTGTTGTTGGGTTTTAAAAATGGCACGCTTGATTTTGGTGAAGGAGTCGCTCTCATGACTCCACTAGTGACGACACACCCTGCCAGGGAGTACAGGGAGTTCCTGGCCAGTCAGTGCCATGCTGTCCTCCACGTCACTTTTTCGGATCACTCCTGATCACCTAGAACAGGGATCCTCACATCCAGGCCTTGAGAACCGGTGTCCTGCAGGTTTTAGATGTGTCTCTGCTTCAATATATTATTAGCAGGACTCTGGAGAACTTGACTGCATACTGAGGAGGTAATTCAGCTATTTGATTCAGGTGTGTTGGATCAGGGACACATCTAAAACCTGCAGGACACCGGCTCTTGAGGCCTGGATGTGAGGATCCCTGGCCTAGAACCTTGGCTGAGTGAGTATGGAGAAAGGCCCTGCAAAGATTACCTGATTCTAATGGAAATGCCGTCAAGTCGCAGCGGGTCAAGTCAACCCGCGCTGAGTCATTCTGTATGGAAAAGCGGCTACACTCTCATTCACACCTATGGGCAATTTAGAGTGACCAATTAACCTAACCCCAGTAATTGCATGTCTTTGGACTGTGGGAGGAAACCCACGCATACATGGGGAGAACATGCAAACTTCGGGCCAAGGTGGAATCGAACCCAGACCTTCTAGATGTTATTCCAGCTGTGAAGCAGCAGTGCTAACCACCACGCCAAAACAAAACAAAAATATTTTTTGTAATGCTGAGCTGTGTCTGTTTAAATTTGGTAAATAAACAAACATGATAAAACTCAGCCCTGCTGAACACTGGTACATTAACATTTACAAATAACATTTTTCTACAGAGACTACAGTGCGTTGTGCACTCTGCTGAGAAGGTGATTGGCTGTAACCTCCCATCTCTCCAGGACCTGTACACCTCCAGGACACTGAGGCGTGCAGGTCGGATCACAGCCGACCACTCTCACCCTGGGCACAGACTTTTTGACCCTCTCCCCTCAGGCAGGAGGCTACGGTCCATACGGACCAGAACCTCCCGCCATAAGAACAGTTTCTTCCCCTCTGCTGTTGGACTCATGAACAATTACCCTAAGACTGTTACCACCACCCTCCACAACCGCTGATGACCCTATGTTTATGCACCTGTCTGATTGCACTGATGTACATATTACTGGAATATAGTCTACATTCTTTTATCTTTTAATTAGTCTTAGTTCTAATATCTCTGTATATTTGCAATTTGTATACTTGTATATTGTCTTATAGTTTTTATACTTATTTGTTTTTTCTGTAAGCACGAGGTACCGCAGCAATTTCCTAATGCTGTGAACCTGTTCACCCATATGGCAATAAAAACCTTCTGATTCTGATTCTGATTTCCATGGAACAATAAAAAACTGTACAAGTAGAGAACCAGAGGGTGAAAAAAAAAAATACAAAGAGACCAAATATCTACTTTTCCCTCCACCGCCACTCAATCTCCCTTAATCTTAGGAATCATAAACTAAACATCAACAAAATGACTAAATAATGAAATAATTATTTAAATATGCTCCACTCCGTGTGCTCCACTCATATGGTCTATAGTGCATGCGGGATGCTGCTGACTGAGGCTACTGAGTGAGACGGACGTTGGAGGCAATACTTCGAAGACTTACTGAATCCCACTGGCATGTCTTCTGTAGTGGAAGCAGAGTCTGGAGACGAGGGAGATGACTCGCCCATCACTGTGGGTGAGGTCACTAAGGTGGTTAAACAACTCCTTGGTGGCAGGGCCCCTGGGGTGGACAAGATTGAGTTCCTGAAGGCTCTGGATGTTGTAGGGCTGTCTTGGTTGACACGTCTGCAACATTGCGTAGAGATCTGGGGCGGTGCCACTGGATTGGCAAACCAGGGTGGTGGTCCCCATCTTTAAGAAGGGGGACCAGAGGGTGTGCTCCAACTTTCAGGGGATCACACTCCTCAGCCTCCCCTGTAAGGTCTATGCCAGGGTGCTGGAAAGGAGGGTCTGCCTGTCAGTCACAGTGATGGGAATTCCAGTGTTGGGAAATATTTTTATCACCCAATGCTGACATTTAAAGTTATTATTCCTACTTCTGTTTATTTGCAACTAAACTGCTTTCTACACTGTAATAAATGCATATTGTGTGTCTAAAGGTAGTGGGAAGATTTGAGGCCTGTTTGAGTTGCTCTTATTTGTGTTCAGGCACCAGAAGTTCTGCTACCCCTCCCTAACAGTCTGCTGTGGCCAAGCAGGCCCTCTCAGATCACTCTCAAAACATACTCGTCTTCTGCTCTAGCCCCGTGATGAACCTGTTGCTCATTCAAATTCATGCTTAGGGGTCTCAGCTCATAAAACTGCCCTTTTTGGGTTCGTGCATAGGACACCAGTCATCCTGTTTGACCATGTTTCGATTTATACTGGTAATAGGGATAAATCTGTCCAGTGGACCTAGCCATAGGCTACCTTGCTTATGTAGCACAGCCAAAGATTTTGGAAATGCAAATCAAGAAAGTGTAAATCTGTCTATGCAACAAGTCTAGGGGCAAATTGGGCCTCACTTTCTCCCTCATATCTGGTGAGTGTAAGTGTGGGCAGTTGTAAATACTTCTCCAAGAGTACCATAGGATGGCCACAAGGAGGTTGTTTCTGACAATTATTGTGATGAATTTTTCAAACTGTCTTGTTGATGTATTGAAAATGCACCGGGATGTTTGTGCCTTTTCAGATAATGTCAGTAGAATTAATGACAGTTTCTAATGTATGCTTACAAAGTGCAGACTCAGCACAAATCTTAGACAAAGAAAGGGAAAGAGTATAAATACCACGGTTAGAAGAGGAGAAGACAGGAGAGAAGATGTAGCGACTGTCTTTGTCCGTGTTTTTCCAGCAGCTACTAAGGCACAACCTCCCGGGAGGCTTCTTGCTTTTACTTTTTGTCCTTTGTTTTTTGTGTTTGTATATTTCTAAGTACTTGTAACTTTTTGCAACAGAGCTTGCTCATCGCCATGGATCATTTGGACAGTTTGATTTTATTTGGACTCATACTTAATCTCAGCACGGGCTCTCCTTGGTCGGAAGGAGTGATGAGGAAGTCGGGGCATGATCAACAGGTTCTTTCTTCTTTTCTGTTACTCTGTGTGTGTAACTCAGTCTTCATCTGCTACTGTCTGTGTCCTTTTAACTATTTGTGTGCTACTAAAATGTCTAATAAACAGCCTGCATCAGAACCTGCTCAACCCTGTGATTTGTTGGTAACTATGGTTTTAATTGAGTTTTAATTTGCGGTCAAAAAGGAACATGGAGACCCCTAAAATGTATCCTACATCAGCTCTTTTCAGAGAGCCAGCTCTTTAGGCTTGGCTACCAAAGAAGAGCCAGCTCTTTTGGCTCCCAAACGGCTCTTTAGATTTTAATTTTTAAAAAAAAGTGTAAAATGAATCACTAATGTAGAAACATACATTAGGCCAATATCAAATGTTTCTTTATATACTCAGCATTTAATAGAGTGCTCCAAATACAAATTATAAAACAAAAGATTTAAAATCAGAAAAAACAAGGGCCTTTGAGGAGTTGATCCTGTTTCTCCTGCCTGATGACCTGCCCTGTTTTGTTCTTCTAGAGCCATATACAACTTTAGTGGTGTTATGGTGAACATATGGTGTTGCATGTTTATGCCTGGGATTATGGTAGGCATGTAGGTCACGTGGGAGGTGTTTGGTTAATGGGTAGGAAATATAATCACCTGGTCACCTGTGTGTCGAATGTATTTTTGTTGACCGCTTTCTAAGCACTTTCTTCACGCTTTCTATGTGCTTATCAATGCCTTGCTTTGTATGGAAAAACATGGACATTTTGATAGGCTGCACTTACATGCCATATCTGGACATTAGCGTTTTTGCGGCGCAGCAGAATCTCATCAGTGTGAGTTGATTGGTGTTGCTTTGAATTCAGTGGAGTTGTCAAGCAAGCAAACCACGGATATGGGAACATAAAGCCAGGCATGCAACAAATGCCTTTCTGTTTGCTGTGAAATGAGGAAAACGCTGAAATGGAATTGTTCGTGTTATGTCAATTGGGGGCGTATTTTGCCCAGCCAAGGTCTGCTGAGCTGTGTCTGGCAAACATTTGATGTTCATTATGGACTTGGAAGAGGGATATGCCAAATTGTGATTGAATGGACTATGCTTTGATGTGTCTGCTGTAACATTACATTGTGGAGTTTCATAAAGCCAGAATGAGTGAAGCGAATGAAAACATTGAAAATAAGGAATCTGACGCTGTGGTTGCAAAGAGAACAGTCAAACTCACTGCAAAAGCGCTGGGAAACAAAATTGAAATGTTGCAAAAGGAGTGCAAGATACATGTGAATAAAATCAGAGAGTTGATACTTTCTATGAAAGAACTTAGGAAACAAAATGAAAGTGCTGCACAGGTGAAAGTTCAGTTACAAAGGCTCACTCAGTTATCAGAGACTGCTTCAAAAGTTCATGAAACACTCATTTCTTTATTGCCTGAGGATGAACAAATTAAACAAAATGACTGGTTTTCAAGTGTTGAAAGTTATAGTGAAGGATTTAAAGAAGATGTGACACAATGGTTGAATGAAATTAAAAGCTCTGTCGATCCAGAGCAGTCTGACTTTGTTCCAAGGAGTAGTGAAGTGCCATTCTTTCAAATGGACAAATCGCTTCAAATAGTAATTAAGTCCACCGGCTCTGTTGCATCTCAAGTGAGCCAAGAAGATGATGTGAATCCACATGATAGCATTTCTAATGTACCGAGTAGAAAGTCTGCAGAAAGTTCTGGAGAAAGGAAATCTTTAGCATCATCTACATCATCTATTCGTATTAAGGCAGAGGCTGAGTTGGCTGCGCTCAAGGCAAGGCAGAAATTGTTGGTGGACAAGCATGCGTTGGAGGAGCAGGAAGAACAGCTAAGGAAAAAAAGGGAAATGCTTCATCTTGAACAAGAAATTGCTGCAAATATGGCTAAGCTGAGTGTTCTAACTGCTGCAAGTACCTCGGGTATCTGAAATAGTGTTACCCGACAGTCTAATGCCATGAACTCATATGTTAACAAGAGTAAAGGAAGGCTAATAAACTTGAATGCTGATGCTGCTGTGTTTATGCCCAAGGTTGAAGCACCTAAACATTTGCAAACGATGATTAGAAGTGATGAACCTGCTATAAGGCCTAAGGTTAAAACATTGCCTCACAATGTTCATGCTCAAATTTCTAACACAGATCATCAATTTCAGCCCACCATCCAGGATAGTGCTCAAGACCATGACTTTCATCATAGAAATGCCTGTATCATCAATACCTGTATAGGTGATGGCAGCAATGTATTTAGTGTTTTGAGGAAGCAAAATGAAATAACAACTTTACTGATTCAACAACAGCAATCATCATCCTTGCCTAAAAGAGATATTAGAGTTTTTGATGGAGATCCATTGGAGTTTCACTCATTCATGAGAGCCTTTGAAAACTGCGTCGAAAGTAAAACTGATAGCCATAGTGACTGTTTGTATTTTCTTGAACAATTCACTAGAGGTCACCCAAAGGAGCTGGTGAAAAGTTGTCATCACATGGACCCTGTTAGAGGTTATGCCCAGGCAAAGTCTCTGTTACAGGAACACTTTGGAAATGAGCAAAGGATTGCAGTTGCCTACAAAGAAAAGGCATTGTCATGGGCTCCAATTAAGTCTGAGGATGTGAAGGCACTTCAAGATTACAGTTTATTCCTGAGAGGATGTTGCAATGTAATGAATGAAGTGCAGTATTTATATGATTTGGATACACCAGCTAATATGCAAAACATAATCATGAAGTTGCCATATAAGTTAAGGGATCGATGGAGGACAACAGCATGTGAAATACAAGAGAGGTTTAATCGAAGAGTTGTATTCAATGACATTGTTCAGTTTGTTGAGAGACAGGTGAAGATTTTAACTGATCCTGTGTTTGGAGATATCCAGGACCCATTCTCAGCTTCCAGTAAGGTTAAGAACCAAGTCAGCTCAAGACACAGAATAAGGTCCAAGGGAAGTAGATTTGGTACGACTGTAAATGCTGTGGAGAACAACACCAACTTAAAGACTAGGGAAAAGAAGCTAGAGGGCAAGAAAGTTTGTCTGTTTTGTGGAGGTGGACACACTTTGGAGTCTTGTGCTCAATTGGAAAAGAGAGCTCATTGTGACAAACTTTCTTTCTTAAAGGAAACTGGAGTTTGCTTTGCTTGCTTGTGTACAGGGCACATTAGCAAGAATTGCAGAAAGCGCCTCTCATGTAAAGTGTGTTGTTTAAAGCACCCCACAATGCTCCATATTTATTCAAAGGGAACAGCAGAAGGTGAAGCTACAGATGGAAATGTAGGACCAACCACTACTGTGGACAGTACTTTATCCAGTGGGTTTACTGGGGCTGGCAACAATGCATGTAAACTCCCTCTAGTCCCAGTACAAGTTAAAGCAAGGAAAGGCAATAAGACAGTACTAACTTACGCCTTTTTAGATCAAGGTAGTACAGCTGTCTTTTGTACTGTAAACCTGATGCATAAGCTTAATCTTTCTGGAAAAAGAACACATATTCTCTTACGGACAATGGGTCAAGAGAAGCTGGTCAACAGCTATGTTGTTAATGGACTGGAAGTGACAGGCTTGGATAGCCAGATGTTTTTCGATCTGCCAAGTACCTATACTCAGGAGACTATGCCTGTATGTAAGGAAAACATCCCAAGTCAGAAGGACATACAGAGATGGCCTCATTTACGATGCATTCAACTTCCAGAAATTGATTCTGAGATAGAGTTGTTGATAGGAACAAATGTACCAAAGGCGCTGGAACCATTACAGGTGATCCAAAGTATAAATGATGGACCCTATACTATTAGGACAACTCTTGGCTGGACTGTAAATGGACCACTGGGAGGAGAAAATGGAGATGAAATGGATGTTGCAACAGTTAACAGGATTTCAGTTTTGACCCTGGACGAGCTTTGGAAGCAGCAGTTTAAGAATGATTTCCCAGAATGCAAACATGATGAACAACTTGCTTTGTCTAGAGAAGACCAAAATTTATGAATGTGGTGTCAGAATCAGCCACCCTTGTGGATGGCCATTATCAGATAGCATTGCCACTGAAAAGGACTCAGCTGAATATGCCAAACAACAGAAAGATTGTTGACCAACGTACTCTGAATTTAACAAGGAGGTTTAAGAAGGATCCCTTGTTTCAACAACATTACACCAACTTTATGAATGACATAATTACAAAAGGGTTTGCAGAGCAAGTGTCTGAAGATGAACTGGCACACAATGATGGGAGATTATGGTACATCCCACATCATGGTGTGTATCACCCTCAGAAGGGTGAGATTCGTGTGGTGTTTGACTGTGGAGTTACCTTTCAGTCAGCTTCACTTAACGCTGAACTCATGCAGGGACCAGACCTCACTAGCTCTTTGATAGGAGTCGTAACTAGATTCAAGAAGGAACCAGTGGTGATTGCAGCAGACATTGAGTCCATGTATCATCAGGTCAGGGTGCCAGTGCCTGTGTTCACTTCAAATGGATTGTTTGCTACCGACCCATCACTAGTTAGTCGAAACTCGGATCCAAAAGAAACAATGAGGTTTTTGTCCTGGTCATGGAACACTGGACCAGCTCTTTATCCTCTTGAAGATATTCGAGTGTGCGTGGGAGTTTGCCCAACCAGTCTACGTGTGCTTTGTGGACTTGGCATTCGACCATGTTCCTTGGGTATTCCGTGGGAGGTCCTGCGGGAGTATGGGGTCGCTGTACAACCACAGTGAGAGCTTGGTTCATGTAGTCAGCAATAAATCTGACTCATTTCCTGTGGGTGTTGGACTTCATCAGGGCTGCCCTTTGTCACCTATTCTGTTCATAATATTTCTGGACAGAATTTCAAGGTGCAGCCAGGTGGCAGAAGGCTTATTCCTTGGTGGTTTCGGAGTCTCATCTCTGCTCTTTGCGAATGATGCGGTCCTGTTGGCTTCATCAGCCTCCAGCTCGCAGTAGAATGGTTCACAGCCGAGTGTGAAGTGGCTGGCATGCGAATCAGCATGTTTAAGTCTGAGGCCATAGTCCTCAGCCGGACAAAGGGTGGAGTCCCCTCTCCAGGGAAGAGTTCCTACCCCAGGTGAAGGAGTTCAAGTATCTCGGGGTCTTCTTCATGAGTGACGGGAGAAGGGAGAGGGAGATCAACAGACGGACTGGGGCTGCCTCTGCTGTGACGCAGACGCTGCACTGGTCTGTCGTGGTGAAGAAGGAAATGATTGTAAAAGCAAAGCTGTCGATTTACCAGTTGATCTAAGTTCCCACGCTCACCTATGGTCACAAGCTTTGGGTAGTGACCGAAAGAATAAGATCACGAATACAAGCGACAGAAATGAGTTTCCTTCAGAGGGTGGCTGGCCTCTCTCTTAGAAATAGGGTGAGGCATGCAGCCATTCAGGAGGGACTCAGAGTAGAGCCGCTTGTCCTCGATATTGAGAAGAGCCAGTTGAGGTTGCTTGGGCATCTGATTAGGATGCCTCCTGGGCGCCTCTTGAGTGAGGTGTTCCATGTCCCACTGGGAGGAGACCCGGGACACGCTGGAGAGATTATATCTCTCAGCTGGTCTGGGAACACCTTGGGGTCCCTCCGGATGAGGTGGTGGAGGTGGCTGGGGAGAGCGAAGCATGGGCTTCTCTTTAGACTGCCCCCCCCCCCGACCCGGCCCCAGATATGCGGAAGAGAATGGATCGATGGATGGATGATTTAAATGTGTCAATAATTTATTAATACTAGAAATGAATTCATAAATAACTATATATATATATATATATATATATATATATATATATACGCACACACAGACATTATATATATATATATAATTCTAATTTTATGACCATATATATATATATATATATATATATATATATATATATATATATATATATATATATATATATATGGTCATAAAATTAGAATGTCATGAAAAAGTTGATTTATTTCAGTAATTCCATTCAAAAAGATTAGAACTGACAGCTAAAGAAAACCCCAAATTCATTATCTCAGAAAATTAGAATATTACTTACGACCAATACAAAAAAAGGATTTTTAGAAATGTTGGCCAACTGAAAAGTATGAACATGAAAAGTATGAGCATGTACAGCATGTACTTAGTTGGGGCTCCTTTTGCCTGGACTACAGCAGCAATAGGGCTAGGGATGGGAATCAATAAGAATTTCGTAATTCCGATTCCATTATCGATATCACTTATAAATTCGATTCCTTCTCAATTCTCTTATCGATCCTCATTGGGTTATGTAGGATACATTTTAGGGGTCTCCATGTTCCTTTTTGACCGCAAATTAAAACCCAATTAAAACCATAGTTACCAACAAATCACAGGGTTGAGCAGGTTCTGATGCAGGCTGTTTATTAGACATTTTAGTAGCACACAAATAGTTAAAAGGACACAGACAGTAGCAGATGAAGACTGAGTTACACACACAGAGAAACAGAAAGGAAGAAAGAACCTGTTGATCATGCCCCGGCTTCCTCATCACTCCCTCCGACCGAGGAGAGCCCGTGCTGAGATTAAGTATGAGTCTAAATAAAATCAAACTGTCCAAATGATCCATGGCGATGAGCAAGCTCTGTTGCAAAAAAGTTACTAGTACTTAGAAATATACAAACACAAAAAACAAAGGACAAAAAGCAAAAAGTAAAAGCAAGAAGCCTCCCGGGAGGTTGTGCCTTAGTAGTTGCTGGAAAAACGGACAACACGGACAAAGACAGTCGCTACATCTTCTCTTCTCTCCCTTCTCCTCTTCTAACCGTGGTATTTATACTCTTTCTCTTTCTTTGTCTACGATTTGTGCTGAGTCTGCACTTTGCAAACTTCCATTAGAAACTGCCATTAATTCTACTGTCATTATCTGAAAGGGCACAAACATCCCGGAGCATTTTCAATACATCAACAAGACAGTAAGAAAAATTAATTGTCAGCCACCTCCTCCTTGAGGCCATCCTAAGGCACTCTTGGAGAAGGATTTACAACCCCTCACACATATGCTTGACCAGATATGAGGGAGAAGGACCAGATATGAGGACGAAAATGAGGCCCATTTTCCCCCCGGACCTGTTGCATGGACAGATTTTTACTTTCTTGATTTGCATTTCCAAAGTTTTTGGCTGTGCTACACAAGCAAGTTAGCCTTCAGCTAGGTCCACTGGACAGAATTATCCCTATATCCAGTATAAATCAAATAATGGGCAAACAGGATGACTGGTGTCCTGTACACGAACCCAAAATCGGGCAGTTTTATGAGTTGAGACCCCTTAGCATGAATTTAATGAGCAACAGGTTCATCACGGGGCTAGGGCAGAAGATGAGTATGCTCTGAGGATGGTCTGAGAGGGCCTGCTGGGCCACAGCAGACTGCTAGGGAGGGGTAGCAGAGCTGCTGGTGCCCTGAACACAAATAAGAGCAACTCAAACAGGCCTCAAATTTTCCTGCTACACAATATGCATTTATTACATTGTGGAAAGCAGTTTAGCTGCAAATAAACAGAAGTGGGAATAATAACTTTAAATATCAGTATGGTTGGTAAAAATAAATCCTAACAGTTAGTGTATAAATATACAAGAAATAGGTTGGTTGCATTAACTCTTATAATGTAAAGTAGAACAAAATTAAAACTGATATTGGACACATGCTCCCTTTGTTTCAGTGTCCCCCCGAGTTCATTTATAAAGAAAAGGAAAGGTCAGACTTCTAACTTCGTTATTAAAGATTTATTAATCAACACACATAATACATGAGATCAAAAATAATGCAGAATAATAAAAGCATGCTTGGAGATTGCAAAATAATATCCCTTACCACGGTTAAGGTGTCACCTCTCAGTAAGCGCACGGCAATCTCAAAGTGTCTATGCGTGCCCCCATTGTTTTATGATTCTGGCCCCCTGCCAAATAAGGAGTTGTTTTTCCCAAGTTCTGACCAGAGCTCTCTCAGTTATGCGACCCCCACTCCTGCCTAATGTAAACAATGGGAGGCACACTCCTCTGAGACTTCTTCACTTTCTTTCCCTGATCAGAATACTGCAACCTCCACAATAAACCTTGTATTTTCACAAATCTGCAATAATCAATTCCTTCACTGGTATAAAAAAATAATAATTCCTTTTTCAAAATTATACTATTAATATTTTAATATAAAATACAACTGCAAGGTGTGTGAGAAGCAGCTGCCAGTCCTCATCAACCAAATGCTACAGGAGATGGAGATTATTCATACAGTATAGTAAAAGCATTACACCAAAATAGGGTTGCAAATATTGATTATTCTATTGATTAATCGAGTGATCTGATTAGAAATACTTTTTCATATTAACAATTCATCTGCATATTTTAACTTCCGTACTGCAGTTTTTTTGCTGTGTGAAACAAACAGTGATGGGTGGAGCAGCTACAAAGTCCTTTTTTCTTCACATTGGCACTTACTGATCAGATGGTTGATGAAGGACCTCCAGCTGTTTCAAAGTAAAGGTTTTAGCAATGGTTACAGGAAAAAGCGCTGCTGCTTTGAAAGCTAGAAAAATGTTTTCTTTCGCTCCATCCAATCTCACCGTCTCAGTAACGGCTCCGCCTTTTTGCGCTTGCTGCATGTGCACAGACCGCATGTAAAACAACTGTTGCTGAAACATTGTGAACATAATTTTGTAATGCTTTTTATCTTGACACTTCCGTCTAGACGCTGTTGGATATATTCCGGACCAAATAAGGCACATGTGTAATGTATATTACATAGATTTTCTATGGGGTTAAGGTCAGGCGAGTTTGCTGGCCAATTAAGAACAGGGATACCATGGTCCTTAAAGCAGGTACTGGTAGCTTTGGCACTGTGTGCAGGTGCCAAGTCCTGTTGTAAAATGAAATCTGCATCTCCATAAAGTTGGTCAGCAGCAGGAAGCATGAAGTGCTCTAAAACTTCCTGGTAGATGACTGCGTTGACCTTGGGCCTCAGAAAACACAGTGGACCAACAGCAGCAGATGACATGGCACCCAAACCATCACTGACTGTGGAAACTTCACACTGGTCCTCAGCCAACGTGGATTCTGTGCCTCTCCTCTCTTCCTCCAGACTCTGGGACCTTGAGTTCCAAAGGAAACACAAAATTGACTTTGATCAGAGAACATAACTTTGGAGCACTCAGCAGCAGTCCAGTCCTTTTTGTCTTTAGCCCAGGCAAGACGCTTCTGACGCCGTCTCTGTTCAAGAGTGGCTCGACACGAGGACTGTGACAGCTGAAACCCATGTCTGCATACGTCTGTGCTTCTTGAAGCACTGACTCCAGCTGCAGTCCACTCTTTGTGAATCTCCCCCACATTTTTGAATGGGTTTGGTTTCATAATCCTCTCCAGGGTGCAGTTATCCCTGTTGTTATACACTTTTTTCTACCACATCTTTTCCTTTCCTTCGCCTCTCTATTAATGTGCTTGGACACAGAGCTCTGTGAACAGCCAGCACCAAGGAACAGTTGGAGACAGGTGAAGTGTCCCTGAGGCAAGCAGCCCGTGCTACGGCAGGCCATCATTCTAATGTCGATCACCCCCCCCCTTCTACCGAAGCCAGGATTAATATCTCCGCCTTTTCGGGCGGGACGACTAATGCTCACATGGTGTTTTCACATGAAAACACAGGACTTAAATACATCACGAGATAACAAGGGAAAGTGGAAAGAGCAGGTAACACAGCTGAACACAATGACACTGACGAGACAAGTGGAAGCAAAACCAAATACACTACACAAGAAACCAGACATACCAAAATAAAACAGGAAGTGGGACAAGGGCACAGAGATGAAGACTTGACACCAAACATAATTAGAAAAGAACCACAGACCAAAACAAAAGAACCAGAAAACCCTGGGCCACCGGCCCAGGACCATGACATTATCTTTTAAAAAATAGATAAAATGTTTAAACATAGTATGAATTTGAAAGGAAAATTGATATATCAAATGATAATATATTACTTAGGATACAATATTAATTTTGTTTTACTTAATGAGAGAATCTGTCCCTCACGGGCTACTTTCCCACCGCCGAAGTTCCGGAGCCGGAGCAAGTTCCCGTGCCGATCCCAAGGAACCGGCGAAACGATTAAGAACGGGCCCGCGTTCCCACCGCGTTTCTGTGAACGGCTCCTTTACGTATGAGTGTGGGCGGGTCCTCGTCTGGACACGGAAGCTGAAGCGCACAAACGTGGGAGAACACGCTCCACTTTCTGTGCTGCAAATACGTTTTACGGTCCAAACCAAACTACTGCAGCATCTGTGTGCAGCACAGAGGGAAACACAGACAGCGATTAGAGCAAGACGACAAGTACGCACTTTGTGTCCTTTTATCTGTGATATGAACTGATACAAAGCAGCAAGTTCAGCCTTAGAACCCAACCTAATTCACAGCCATGAAAAGCGCTTCGCTTTTCTCATGTAATACACATGTAATATGGTAGAAAACTTGATGTTGAGATGGCAGAGTCACGCCCCTCTGCAACTTTCGGCACGCGTTCCTGGTTCCAGACCAGCTAGTTTGCGGGGCCGGAATTGAACCCGTTATTCGGCCGAGCACCGAGTGCTTCAGTGGTGGAAAACCCGCCTAATGGTTCAAATTACGGCACAGGCTCCAGAACCCTGTTGGTGGGAAAGAGGCCATAGAGAAAAATTCCAGCACCTGGCAAATGTAGTTGATGACCCCTGTCCTAGATTAACTGCCTGTCTCCTCCAAGCTCTTTTTTGGCAATGGCATTAATATGTGACATCCTGGAGAAGTTGGACTACCGTTGCAACTTCTGTAAGGTCCAGGTACTGCCTCATGCTGCCGGTAGTGACACTGACATCAGAAAAGATGAGGAGAGAAAATTGTCAGTGCCCTCTATTTTACAACGCACTCTTTTATTTAACTGATCAGATTAATATCCCAGAAGTTTAACTGACTTGATGTGATAGTCTTTTTTGAGCAGTGTATTTAAATATCTCATGGTGATGAGGAGGGCTTTAATGTGGAGAGATATTTTATCCAGATAGATAACTAAAACTGGCCTCTTTCCAAAAGTTCAGATAACACTTCATATTAAATCAGAAAAATAATTTCAGTCCATAATAACTATGAAATGTTTATAGAGAATTCAGTTCACCATTGCAGTGGAGGAATGTGAACATATCAACATGCTCTAGAGTGAGGCTGGCTCTCTTCTTTGAGAAGATTTTCCCAGCTGCTGAGAAGAGATGCTCAGAGGGAGTAGATGTAGCAGGATTACACAAGAGTGATGTTGCCAATGTAGCAAGAGTGGGATACCTCAACTTATTCAACGTCAACCAAAACTTTGTGTTTGAGATAAGTTGCTCACCAAAGTACATTTGCAGCTGCCATGAAATGAAAATGGGACTCTGACGTGTCACATTTGATTTAAAAAAAATATCTACCATTTCAATAATAAAAATAAATAAATCTTACTTCATTAGTGATCAACTGGTTGTGAGCATCCTGTTCATTCTTACTGTCACTGTATGTTAGAGTCACATCCAAGCAGTGAATGGAGAGCTATTTGGAGTTCTCTGGGCTGAGGTACCTCCGTCAGTTGATGATGTAGCTTCTTCATTCCCAGTGGTGCACTGGTTCTCCATAGTAGTACTCCCATCCATGGCTTGCAAGAGCAAGAGCTTGTATTTTATTTTGAACACTGAAACTTTGATGGTGACCCATCTTGCCCAACATGCAGTGATCTCTTTTGAAGCAGCTCCTGGAGGGTCTGCACAGGGGCAATATCATTGGCAGTGTGGGTTGACCTTAAAAGCCCTCTGCTCAGAGGCAGGGCAGAGACTGTCACATCGCTTTCACCACTCAAGTAGACAGTGACATATTCAAAGGCCTGGAAAGCTTTAGCCAGTTCCTCTAACAAGGTCCACTGACCAGCCTTGAGGTCTAGGTACTGTTTCCCTCTCTGAGTTACTGCTGAGTCAGACAGAGTTCCAGTCAGTGGCCATCTCTGTTCCAGCAGGGGAGTCATCATATAATAGGTGTTGTTCCACCTGGTAGAAATATCTTGGACAAGTTTGTGTTTCTGGGTCCCCATCTGCCCAATCTTCAACTTGCTTCATTTAAAGTTCTCCACACAACACCTCACTGCTCCAAGTAATTTACTGATCTGAGGGTGTTTCGGATCGTTATTGATCACCGACTGTAAAGTTTAACCTGCACAGTAGACAGACATTCACTCATGTTTGTCTTGAAAGATATTTGCAGCCAGCACTACAGTGGAACTATTGCTATGGACACAATTTTGCTTGGTGGGATCTCAAAATTTTCCATAGCCGGCTCAATCTAAGCAGCAATTTTTGGCCCAGTGTGTCATTCTTTAAGTGGTATAGTTGTGAGGACAAAGCTAATTATAAAGTGCCAAGTGTTGCCAAGATATGGCTCTGTGGCAACACTGGTCCAGGCATTAGCTGTCAGGGGCGCCGGGGCCCCTGACAGCTAATGCTGGTGTTTGCTTAGTAAGTATCATACATTAGAAAAATATTTATTCATAATTCCTTTATTATCTTTTAAATAAGTAAATAATTAATTAATTTATGAATGTCAAAATAAACAAAAATTAAAAATAAATTTGTACATTTACTAATGCATATTACATAATACATTATTAAGTCACAAAAAGCTTTATTTCAATGTGCATGACACTCCTGGTCCTCCATACTTGAGTGGTACAATAGCTAATTTTGAAATATGTAACATCATGTAGCAGCTTCAATTTGTCACAAGGAAGCACAAGCCTTAGAGGTCACAGGTGAGGGAGGGGTAAGCAGAGCTACAAGGAAATTACAGTTTTCCAACCATGTGTGGGTTTCTCTGCTGTTGCTCATTTTTTGTCTCTTTTTTCTTTAAATTGTGGAAATAATTTTTTTTCGTTTCTTACATTACTGCACATGATATGTTGCAGAACTGCGTTAAATCAACCTCCATGTCTGAGTGACACAGAGAGGTCTGCTACACCTCCTGCCTGGACTCTTTTCATTTAACCACCTCCCACTAACACACCCACTGTTTTCAGTACAGCTGAAGCTGCCAGGCAATAACAAAGTCCTGCAGACTACAAAGGCAGAAGTTTGTACCTACAACATTTGGTGACAGAGTCAGAGCTCTGTTCTCTATTTAAAACATTTTGATTCATACTCAAACTGTGCCACAGGCTTCCAATACCTACCCCATCTCAGCCCTTTTCACAGGGAAAGGCTCAGACAGGTTAACTTGAACTCAATGTTTTCTGGTTTCCATATTCCATCTGTTTGTACATGCAGAGGGTTCGTTCAAACATCAGTGTTTATCATCTTTGGATTGAGTCCAGATTCAGATTCGATATGTTTTTGACTGGCTGAGTTTTCACTCATGCTGACTGCTCATTGTTTCCATGACAAAGACTCAAAAAGGAATAAAGTGAACAGTAATTAACATTAAAACTTTATTTACAGAAGAAAAACAAACATTTATCATTTCAAATATTTTTATTAGAAGCACAGCACAAAAGTATAACGACCCCATAAGACTTATGCTTCATTTTGTTTTACAATGCCCCTAGGGCAACTGCACACAGAGGAAAAAAAAAACAAAAACAAAAAAACAGAAAATAAAACAGTGTGGTGGCCACATATATGCACATTTCACACCAGAATGCCCCAAGCTCTTATTGCGAAGAGAGAGACCGGAATAGATCTGGAAAAGGCGGGAGAGAGAGGCCTGGGATAAAAGGGCTTGACTCCTCCTTTTGCAGGAGTTATATTTGGAGTTCTAGTTGTTGTGTGTTTTTACTGAGACTACATACCTGCTCGTGTCTCCTTCCACCGACTCCTACATTGGTGACCCCGCCTAAAGAACATGTCTGCTGACGACAGCTCAACGGCCGCGGCCGCTGTTTCCTCACCAGCCGCGGCCGTTTCCTCACCAGCCGCCGTTTCTCCCGCTATTTTTGCGGCCACGGTCAAGCTCCCGGAGTTCTGGCAGCACGATCCAGAGCCTTGGTTCCAGCATGTGGAGGCCCAGTTTCACCTCCGCGGGATCACCTCAGACGACACCAAGTATTACCATGTCGTCGCGGCGCTGGGCTCTGCTTCTACCCGCCGGCTGATGGGACTGCTCCGGAACCCGCCGCCTGCTAACAAGTATGGAGCGCTGAAGGAGAACCTGCTGCGGATTTATCAGCTTTCAGACGAAGAGCGGGCTGATCGCCTGTTATCCCTGAATGGCTTGGGAGATGGTAAACCCTCCGAGCTGATGGAGCACATGCTGGCTCTGCTCGGCCCGGGCGAGGCTTCGTTTCTCTTTACGCATCTGTTCCTGCGCCAGCTCCCCCCTCCCGTGCGCACCGCGCTAGCCAGCTCCGCTCTGATACGGGCCAAGGATTACCGCGGGCTAGCTGAAGAGGCGGACAAGATTTTGCTGGCATCCAGGCATTCCGGTGTGCATGCACTTTTACCGAGTGCGGCTCTACAAGGGGCGGAGACGAGAGAAGCTGGTGCTGTGGCCGCCGTCGCAGAGCGCCGGAGGAAGGAGAGCGTGCTCTGCTTCTATCATCGCCGGTTCGGAGTGAAGGCGAAGCGCTGCATTCCGCCGTGTACCTTCCAGCACCAGGGAAACGAGAGGGCCGGTGCTCACTAGCAGCTGTGTGCGCTGGCAGCTCGGACAAGCTGCTCTTCATTGAGGACACTGCTTCGGGACGCCGTCTGCTTGTGGACTCGGGTGCTCAGCGTAGCATCATGCCGGCTTCAGCTGCGGACGCCTTGGGACAATGTCACGGACCCCTGCTGGACGCGGCGAACGGTACCCCCATTCGCACATATGGAATGAGGTTGGTGACTGTGTGTTTCAAGGGACGTCAGTTTAACTGGGACTTTGTGATAGCGTCTGTGTCAGTACCTATACTCGGCGCTGATTTCTTGTGTGCTTTCAGGTTGTTGGTCGATGTAGCTAATAGGTGCTTGATAGATGCTGTGTCTTTTGATACCTACCCCTGTACACTTGGTAGTCCTGGCCCCCTGCCCCTCGCTAACATGCTTGCCACAGGTGATGAGTACCAGCGTTTGCTTGCCGAGTTTCCCACCCTCACGGTTCCCACCTTCTCTGCAGCCGTAGCTAAACATGGTGTGGAGCATTACATTACCACTGTGGGTCCGCCGGTTTTTGCGCGTGCACGCCGTCTCGATGCCGCGAAGTTAGCGATAGCCAGGGAGGAGTTTGCAAACATGGAGCGCCTTGGTATTGTGCGCCGCTCAAACAGCCCGTGGGCGTCCCCGTTGCACATGGTCCCTAAAGCTGTTGGTGGGTGGCGCCCTTGTGGGGATTTTAGGCACCTTAATAATGCGACGACTAATGACAGGTACCCGGTTCCCCACATTCAAGATTTTTCGGTTCATCTTGCGGGGGCAACTATTTTTTCAAAGGTGGATTTGGTGAGGGGATACCATCAGGTTCCTGTCCATCCGCGTGATGTGCCCAAGACCGCGGTTATCACTCCTTTTGGCCTTTTCGAGTTTTTGCGAATGCCCTTCGGTCTGAAGGGCGCGGCACAGACGTTTCAGCGCCTCATGGACTCCGTTTTGCGTGGTATGCCATTTTTGTTCGTCTATCTGGATGACATACTGGTTGCCAGCCCTTCCGCCGCGGAGCATTCAGTGCACCTCCGCCAGTTGTTTGAGCGTCTCAGTGAGCACGGTTTGATTGTGAATCCAGCTAAATGCCAGTTCGGTCTGCCGGCCATAGAGTTTTTGGGACACCTCGTTTCGCCCCAAGGGGCATTTCCCCTGCCCGCTAAGGTGGAGGCGGTTTCTGCTTTTCCGCGCCCTTCCTCAGTGAAGCCCCTGCAGGAGTTTTTGGGGATGGTGAACTTTTATAACCGTTTCATCCCCCGGGCTGCTCACCTCATTCACCCTCTGTACAGTGCACTTAAGGGCAAGAAAGGCAACCAAGAGATAGAGTGGACACCTGAGCGGGTGCAGGCATTTGACAGTGCCAAAGCTGCTCTTGCCAACGCTGCCCTGCTGGCCCACCCGTCTCCTGAGGCGCCTGTTGCCCTTACTACCGATGCCTCCGATTTTGCAGTCGGGGCCGTGTGCGAACAATGGGTGGGTGGTGCTTGGCAGCCCCTCGCCTTTTTTAGCAGGAAGCTTCGGGATGCGGAGAGAAAGTACAGTACGTTTGACAGGGAGCTCCTTGCCCTTTTTCTCGCGACGCGTCATTTCCGGTTCCTGCTTGAGGGCCGTGACTTTACCGCTTTTGTAGACCACAAACCGCTCACATTTGCCATGGCAAAGGTTTCAGAACCATGGACTGCACGGCAGCAACGGCAGCTTTCTGCTATTTCAGAGTTTACCACTGACATTCAGCACGTCGCCGGCAAGTGTAATCGGGTGGCTGACTGTCTGTCCAGGGCGCAGGTTAGTTCTGTGCATTTGGGAGTGGACTACTCTGCCATGGCTGCCGACCAACTTACGGATACGGAGATTCAGGCTTTTAAGGTGGCCGAGTCCAGTTTGCGTTTGGAAGATGTCTCATTTCAGGATAGTGGCGTAACCCTACTTTGCGACGTCTCATTGGGCAGGCCTCGCCCCTTGGTTCCTGCTTGCTGGCGTCGGCGGGTTTTTGAGGCAGTTCATTCTCTTTCGCACCCAGGAGTTAAAGCCTCAGTTAAGTTGGTAGGGGCCAAGTTTGTGTGGCCCGGCCTCCGGAAAGAGGTCAGGGCGTGGGCTTCCTCATGTGTTGCTTGTCAGCGCGCCAAAGTGCAACGACACACCAAATCCCCTCTGGAGCACTTTCCCATACCCCAGAGAAGGTTCGAACATGTCCATGTAGACCTGGTAGGTCCATTTCCCCCTTCCCGGGGTTTCACCCATCTCCTGACAATGGTGGACAGGACGACTCGGTGGCCTGAAGCAGTTCCTTTGGCGTCAACCACCTCAGCAGATGTTGCTCGTGCGTTCGTCTCCTCCTGGGTATCTCGGTTTGGCGTACCGCTTGACTTGACATCTGACAGGGGTCCTCAGTTCACGTCTGAGCTGTGGACTGCTGTGGCGGAGAACCTTGGCGTCAGACTCCATCGCACTACCGCGTACCACCCGCAGGCCAATGGCCTTTGCGAGAGGTTCCACCATACCATGAAGGCTGCCTTACGGGCTGCGCTGGTGGACAGCAGCTGGGTTGACCGCCTTCCTTGGGTCCTGCTGGGCCTGCGTGCGACACCTAAGGAGGACCTGCAGTCTTCTTCAGCCGAGCTGGTCCTGGGCCAGCCTTTGAGGGTTCCAGGGGAATTCCTTCCTGGTGCATCTGCTTCGGGGGCCGACAAAAGGAGCGGGCCGGTTTTCCCGGGGAATGATAGGTTTTTGGCCCCAGTAGCGGCGCATCACTGCCTTCCACAGTCATATGTGCCAAAGGACCTGATGTCTGCCAAGTACATTTTTATCCGCCATGACGCGCACCGTTCTCCACTTCGACCTCCTTATGATGGTCCATTCCGTGTGCTAGAGGTGGGACCTAAGGATTTTTTGGTTGAGCTGGGAGGTAGTCAGGAGCGGGTTTCGGTGGATCGCCTTAAGCCTGCTCACATGTTTCCGGATGGTCCTATTGAGTTGGCCCAACCTCCGCGCCGCGGTCGTCCTCCCGTTTCTATGCCTCACTCGGAGGACCTGCCCCCAGCTGCTGTTTTTTCCCCTGCGAGGGGGCAGTCTCGCCGTGGTCGGGGCTATGCCCCTCCCTCGTTTTCACCACCTGTGGTCGCCAAGCACAGCCGTAGCGGCCGCCTTGTTAAACCCCCTAGGAGATACTCTTGATGTGGTATTTTATTTTTGCTATGTTGAGTTGAAAATGGTTGCTGTTTTTATTATTGTATTGTTTGCCATTCTGTGTGTTCAGGGAGGGCCTGTGTGGTGGCCACATATATGCACATTTCACACCAGAATGCCCCAAGCTCTTATTGCGAAGAGAGAGACCGGAATAGATCTGTAAAAGGCGGGAGAGAGAGGCCTGGGATAAAAGGGCTTGACTCCTCCTTTTGCAGGAGTTATATTTGGAGTTCTAGTTGTTGTGTGTTTTACCGAATAAAGCTGAGACTACATACCTGCTCGTGTCTCCTTCCACCGACTCCTACAACATGAGGGAAAGTTATTAGCCATAATATTAGTAATGTTTAGGCATTCAAAAAAAACAAACCAACAACAAACAAGATAAATAGTTCAAAAGAAGCTGGATTAAAGGTAAACAAAATCAAAGCAAATACATACGTAAACAGTATAAATCCCCAAACCTCCCCACCCTACCCCCTGACTGCAGAATTAAACATCACCAAGATAGGAGAGTAAAGGCTTCCAGATTTGATCAAACTTATTCTTTTTGCCAGTAATCCCATATCTTATTTTCTCCAGGTGAAGTGTGTTTGTGAGCTCTGTAAGCCACATCCTGAATACAGGAACATCTTTGCCCTTCCAGAACTGGAGAATAAGTTTTTTTGCAATGATTAGTGCATATGACGACAGGCATTTCTGTGAGTGCCGTAGGCCTTGTATTTCTTTAGAAGTTCCATCCATTCTCTTCCGCTTATCCGGGGCCGGGTTGCGGGGGCAGGAGCCTAAGCAGAGAAGCCCAGGCTTCCCTCTCCCCAGCCACCTCCTCCAGCTCATCCGGAGGGACCCCAAGGCATTCCTAGGCCAGCTGAGAGATATAATCTCTCCAGTGTGTCCTGGGTCTACCACGGGGCCTCCTCCCGGTGGGACATGCCCGGAACACCTCACCCAAGAAGCTGCAAGGAGGCACCCTAATCAGATGCCTGAGCCACCTCAACTGGCTCCTTTCAATGTGGAGGAGCAGCGGCTCTACAGTGCCTGACAGAAGTTCTGTCACTTATCCATATTGGTGGAAACAGAAGCTCATAACCTGACTTTAAATGCATCCATTGGTTTTAGAAATGACCCATATGAAAGCTGAAACCCTCCCAAATGAGGTCTAATTTATGAAAATAAATTTGCTTCACTGCAGAAATAGTGATCATTTAATGAACACAGAAAGGTCAGATTTTGGCAAGACAAAAGTTTTGTCGCCTTGTCATATAATGCACCCAATCCTAGTTTACAGCCTCACCTGTGCTCACTAATTGATTGGTTAATTAGTGGGTGTGTATAAAAAGAATCCCAGCACCCCAGACCTTCACTTGAACTGCAACTTCTGACAACATGCCAAAAATCCACCCTGCGACCAAAGCCTTGATTATCAAGAGGCTAAAGACCAGATGCACTGCAGAGGTGGCTGGCACCTTTAAGGTGTCTGAGCGTCAAGTACAAAGAATTAAACAAAGATTTGAAGAGACTGGAGATGTTTTTGACAAGCCCAGGTCTGGCAGGCCCCGCAAGACAACTGCTCAGGGGGAAGGTTTGTTGGTTAGAAAATCCAAAGCCAGCCCCTTTTCCACTGCAGCAGAGCTCCACCAGGCCTGGTCACCTCAAGCCCCTGTGTCAACTTGAACAGTTTGTAGGATTCTGTCTCGAAATGGCCTCCATGGTCGAATCAATGTCCAGAAGCCAGCACTAAACAAAAGGCAATTAAAAAACCGTGTGGCATTTGCCAAGGCCCACAGCCTGCTAAACGGATGGACGCTGGAAAAGTGGCAGAAGGTGGATTTCTCAGATGAATCTTCAGTTGAATTACACCACAGCCGCCTCAAATACTGCAGGAGACCTACTGGAGCCCGTATGGATCCAAGATTCACCCAGAAAACAAGTTTGGTGGTGGAAAGATCATGGTCTGGGGTTACATTCAGTATGGGGGTGTGCGAAACATTTGCGAGGTGGAAGGCAATATCAATAGCCTAAAATATCAAGAAGTATTAGCTACCTCTTACATTCCCAATCATAAAAGGGGTCAAATTTTGCAGCAGGATGGTGCTCCATCTCATACATCCATCTCTACATCAAAGTTCCTCGAGGCAAAGAAGTGACTGGCCAGCCCAGTCACCAGACATGAACATCACTGAGCATGTTTGGGGTAGGATGAAAGAGGAAGCTTGGAAGTCAAAACCAAAGAATCTTGATGAACTCTGGGAGGCATGTAAGACTGCATTCTTTGCTATTCCTGATGACTTCATCAATAAATTGTATGAATCATTGTCGAACCGCATGGATGCAGTTCTTCAAGTTCATGGAAGTCACACAAAATATTAAATATGGCTCTAATAGCACCACAACTTCATTCACCAATGTTATGAAACATATCTTTGCATTTGAAGCAAATTATTAGTTTAATTTTCACATTACTTTCTGTGGGCGACAAAACTTTTGTCTTGCCAAAATCTGACCTTTCTGTGTTCATTAAATGATCAATATTTCTGCAGTGAAGCAAATTTATTTTCGTGAATTAGACCTCATTTGGGAGGGTTTCAGCTTTCATGTGGGTCATTTCTAATACCAATGGATGAATTTAAAGTCAGGTTATGAGCTTTTGTTTCCACAACATGGATAAGCGACAGAACTTCTGTCAGGGACTGTACTCTGAGCCCCTCCCGGATGGCCGCACTCCTCACCTTATCTCCAAGGGAGAGGCCAGCCACCCTTCGAAGGAAACTCATTTCTGCCACTTGTATTCGCGATCTTATTCTTTCGGTCACTACCCAAAGCTCGTGACCATAGGTGAGGGTAGGAACGTAGATTTTTTTTTTTAACGGAAGCTGCAATGGTAATTTCGCTGAACATTCAGTGACAATAAAGCAATCTAATCTAATCTAATGTAGATCGACCGGTAAATCGGTAAAACACACTAAGCTCCCTCTTCACCACGACAGACCGGTGCAGCGTCTGCATCACTGCAGAAGCAGCCCCAATCCGTCTGTCGATCTCCCGCTCCCTTCTCCCGTCACTCGTGAACAAGACCCCGAGATATTTGAACTCCTCCACTTGGGGCAAGAACTCGTTCCTGAGTTCTTGGAGAGGGCACTCCACCCTTTTCCGGCTAAGGACCATGGCCTCAGACTTACAGGTGCTGATTCTCATGCCAGCCACTTTACACTCGGCTGCGAACCGTTCCACTGCCACCCCCTGATGAAGCCAACAGGACCGCATCATCTGCAAAAAGCAGAGATGAGACTCTGAGGTCACCAAGGAAGAAGGTTTCTGCGACCTGGCTATGCCTAGAAATTCTGTCGATAAAAATTATGAACAGAATCGGTGACAAAGGGCAGCCCTGATGGAGTCCAACACCCACAGGAAATGAATCCGACTTATTACCGGCGATACGGACCAGGCTTTCACTGCGGTTATACAGTGACAAGTCCACAAAATTTCCATGCATAATCGAATATCCTTGAGAGGATAAAGAGCTGGTCCAGTGTTCCACGACCAGGATCCGAAGTTCGACTAACGGACGGACCCTCTTTTCCAGCACCCTGGCATAGACCTTACCAGGGAGGCTGAGGAGTGTGATCCCCCGAAAGTTGGAGTGCACCCTCCAGTCTCCCTTCTTAAAAATGGGGACCACCACCCCGGTCTGCCAGTCCAATGGCACTGCCCCAGATCTCCACGCGATGTTGCAGAGGCGTGTCAACCAAGACAGCCCTACAACATCCAGAGCCTTCATGAACTCAGGGGGAACCCCAGGGGCCTTCCAACCAAGAAGTTGTTTAACTGTCTCAGTGACCTCACCCCCAGTGATGGTCAAGTCATCTCCCTCATCCCCAGACTCTGCTTCCACTACAGAAGGTGTGTCAGTGGGATTCACGAGGTCCTCGAAGTATTCCTTCCACCATCCGACTATAGCCTCAGTTGAAGTCAGCAGCACCCCACCCGCACTATAAACCATGTGAGTGGAGCACTGCTTTCCCCTCCTGAGTAGCCTGACGGTTTGCCAGAATTGCTTCGATGCTGTCTGAAAGTCTTTTTCCATAGCCTCACCGAACTCCTCACACACCCAAGTTTTTGCTTTGGCCACTACCCGAGCTGCATTCTGCTTGGCCTGGCGATACCTGTCAGCTGCCTCCGGAGTCCCACAGGCTAACCAACCCTGATAGGACTCTTTCTTCAGCTTGATGGCTCCCTTCACCTCCGGTGACCACCATCTGGTTCAGGGGTTAACACCACGACAAGCACCAACCACCTTGCAGCCACAGCTCTGAGCAGCAGCCTCAACAATGGAGGTGCGGAACATGGTCCATTCGGACTCAATGTCCTCAGCCTCCCTCGGAATGCTGTCGAAGTTCTGCCGGAGGTAGGAGTTGAAGATCTCCCGGACTGGGGCTTCTGCCAGGTGTTCCCAGCGCACCCTCACAATACATTTAGGTGTGCCAGGTCTGTCCAGCATCTCCCCCCCCATCTGATCCAACTCACCGCTAGGTGCTGATCAATTGACAGCTCAGCTCTTCTCTTCACCTGAGTGTCCAGAACATACGGCCGCAGATCTGATGATACGATTACAAAATCGATCATCGACCTGCGACCAAGGGTGTCCTGGTGCCATGTGCGCTTATGGACATCCTTAGGTTCGAACACGGTGTTTGTTATGCACAAACTGTGGTTTGCACAGAAGTCCAATAACAAAACACCATTCGGGTTCAGATCGGGCAGGCCGTTCCTCCCAATCACGCCCCTCCAGGTCTCACTGCCATTGCCCACATGAATGTTGAAGTCTCCCAGGAAGACTATGGAGTCACCAGACGGAGCACTCTCCAGCACCCCGCCCAGCGACTCCAAAAAGGTTGGGTACTCTGAACTGTCATTCGGCGCCTAAGAGCAAACAACAGTCAGGACCCGTTCCCCAGCCTGGAGGCGTAGGGAAACTACGACGTACAGGCAGCAAGTCGGGGGGATACAAGAATACCCACCCCAGCTCGCCGCCTCTCACCGAGGGCAAATCCAGACTGGAACAGAGTCCAGCCCTTCTCCAGGAGACTGGTTCCAGAGCCCAGGCCATGCGTTGAGGTGAGCCCAACAATATCTAGCTGGTATCTCTCAACCTCACGCACTAGCTCAGGTTCCTTCCCCACCAGAGAGGTGACATTCCATGTCCCAATAGCCAGTTTCGATATCTGAGGATCAGTCTGCCAGTGCCTCTGCCCTCGGGCACCGCCCGACACACACTGCACCCAACCCCTACGACGCCTCCTGCGGGGGGTGGGCCTACAGGAGGGTGAGCCCATGAAACCTCTTTGGGCTAAACCTACAGTTTATTTCAGGACAAATTAAAATGACACAAGTGAGGTTCATCTTGATCCACAGCTCAGTAAAATGAAGCCATTTTGTTAGGAACAGCACATTCTCAGTGGGAACTATATTTCCAGCAAAAAGCATTAACAGTCCAGCAGCTCCCTCTAGTGGCCATAAATAAAGCCTGTGGGAGGATGGTGTTGATCTAAAACAGTGCTTCTCAATTATTTTCTGTTATGCCTCCCAGGAAGAAGAAAACCTTTTGTCTCTGCACAGCTGTAATTAAATTTTGTGTTCAGTGTGTGAATGGTTCCAGTTCAGCTCCATAACAGCAGCATCCTTGGTTTGATTCCTGTGTTTTAGGTCATATCTGCCTCTCTCATTGAGGGGGACGTCCACTACATGGAAATGGATTTGATCAGGAAACAAACTACAGCTCACTGACAGCAGAGGATGGCTGGTTTATCTGACATATTATTACTTCTGCTAACTTCTATCTCTGCACCAATAGTAAAGCTAGTGCTTAGAGTAAGAGGGCAGGGCTTTACTTGGTGTCAGTGTGAGAAATGAAAAAACGTTCAAATGAGTGAGAAGAACAATGAAAGGGCAAATGATAGGACCCATCCATCCATCCATCCATTCGCTTCCGCACATCATGTTAAGGGTCGCGGGGGGGCTGGAGCCTACCCCAGCTGTCATAGGGCGAGAGGCAGGGTACACCCTGAACAGGTCGCCAGCCTGTTGCAGGGCCAACACAGAGGGACAGACGACCTTTCACACTCACATTCATGCTCTCATTCACACCTATGGGCAATTTAGATTAGCCAATTAACCTAACCCCAGTAAGTGCATGTCTTTGGAATGTGGGAGGAAACCGGAGTACCCGGAGGAAACCCACGCAAGCACGGGGAGAACATGCAAACTCCACACAGAGAGAGGGAGAGGCCTGGGCCAAGGTGGAATCGAACCCAGGCCTTCCAGATGGTATTCTAACTGTGAGGCAGCAGTGCTAACCACTACGCCACCGTGCTGCCCAAATGATGAATGATAGGACCCTTTATACCCAAATAATAAAGCTCATCATAACATCATTTTACAACATATACATGCCCACAACAGCGGGAATGTGTATGTTATGAAGTGCCACTGATGTTATGAAGTAGTCCGTAAAAATGCTCCACTTAGTTTACAATCTGTTGCCAAGTGACTGATGATGACGTTGGTGGACGGTTGGTGACGAGTTTTACCCACAATACACTTGGAGAAAATATCGGCGATCCACTTGAAAATTTGCGTGTCATAAAGTTAAATGTAAGACTGACAAAAAAGCCAGTCATACAGCACAACATTTTATTCAATATTTTACACCTACTACATCACTAAAGTGAGTCGGTCTTGTAAAGTTTTTAGCAACCATGACTCAGTCCTGATTGTAGCAACTTTTAAAAGCCCCATGTAAAGCAATGAATCATGGGTGATGTAAAGTATGCTGGGCCTTTAGCCATACACCGTGCTCATCTGGATACACTAAGTAGAGGGTCCTTCTCCAATTCTCCTCAGATGTGATAGAGGCCTGGCTACCTGAAATCTTCCCAGTCTCTCCCATCCGGGCCCCCTCTAGGCCTGGGCCAGGGGTGTGCTGATCTCCCAGCCCACCCAGAAGCTCTGCCCCTGTCAGTAACCTTCTTCTGTCATAGCTTCAACCTGATAAATGCTCACTAATATGACCTGTTTGGCTTCATGTTTCATTCACTCACAGCTCGTCTGACTGTGAGTCCCAGCAGATCTCAGCTGTTTAAAGAAGAGTTTGTGACTCTGAGCTGTGAGGAGGACGACAACTGTGCAGGATGGACTCTCAGGAGAAACACAAGCAAATGACAGAGGACTCAGTGTGGAGCTGGGTGGGGAAAATCAAATGATTCTTCATGTACCATCAGCTACACTGACCCACAGCAGACAGTGGAGTTTACTGGTGTGAGTCCAGAGAGGGCGCCATCAGTAACATGGTTAACCTCACAGTCTCTGGTAAGCTGAGTGTGTGGAGTTAGTGTTGATGAAGCTGTGTGTAAATGGATAAAATGCTGTAGTTTGTCTCTGTGTTGAGGTGGATCAGTGATCCTGCAGAGTCCTGTCCTCCCTGTGATGGAGGGAGATGACGTCACTCTGCTCTGTCAAACAAAGACCACTCCCTCCAACCTCCCAGCTGCTTTCTATAAAGATGGCTCCCTCATCAGGGAGCAGCCTACAGGTCACATGACCATCCAGCATGTTTCCAGGTCTGAGGAAGGCCTCTACAAGTGTGACATCAGCGGTCATGGAGAGTCTCCATCCAGCTGGATCACTGTCACAGGTGAGGAGCTTCACTCTGATTTCACCTCTTATTTCATCCACACATTCACCTGAACAGGTGGGATTCTCTCTGCAGGTAGACCTCCAACTTCACCTGCTTATGGAGCCCCAGCCCATGAAAAATCCCTGCTGTATTTTGACTTTACACTGATGTGCTACCTGGTGGTGTTCTGTCTGCACTTCATTTCCACTCTCCTCAAAGGAAGCTCATCTCAGAGCCACAGATAACACTCTGACCTCTTAATCAATCACCTGTAATGAATAACCTGATGATTGATAGCTATCTCTAACTGAAGTTGTGCTAATTTTAAATCCTACATTTCTTTTCTTTTCTGACTCCAAATAATTGATCTGCAAGCCCCCAAGGTGATGGCCCTACCCACTCAGGCTGAACATGAACTTGACAAGGAGTTTGATGATGTCACCACAGAGTAGTTACAGAAATGACTCAGACCTTCTGCCATCTGTCTGCTGTTTCCACTTTGCTTTGCTTTAAACTTTGCGAGCCCTTTCATAAACTTTTGACTGTAGATTTATTCATATATATTTTCAGAAAGACTGTGTACTAGATCAGCTCTTTCCATTAATGTTTGTGTGTGCATGCATTGGCTGTTGAGATAGGTGGAGACCAGTGATGTGCAGTCAGGGGAGGCAGGTGAGGCAGTGCCTCCTCTGTCATCATGACAAGAAAAATACTAACAATGATCAGAGAAAATAAGATAAGATAAGATAAGATAGTGTTTATTTGTCACATGCACAGTTATACACAGTACAATGCACAGTGAAATGTATTTTGTACCTGCAACCATATATACACACACATATAAATAAGAAGAATAAAAATAAAAAAAAGTAATTCACACTATACACTATACTCTATATACTATACCTATACACACTTTTTAAATTATGATATTTACACTGTGCAATAATGGTCCAGTTAGGGCTCAGAGTTGAGCAGACGGATGGCTTGTGGGTAAAAACTCTTCTTCAACCTTTCAGTCTTAGCCCTCAGGCAGCGGTAACGCCGGCCTGATGGGAGCAGGGAGAAGAGAGAGTGTCCGGGGTGGCTGGGCTGTTTTAGGATCTTCATGGCCCTCAGCCTGCACTGCTTGGCGTAAATGTCCTGCACGTTGGGGAGGGTGGTTCTGATGGTCCGTTCAGCTGAACGAACCACCCTTTTTAGGGCCATGAAGTCCTGCTTGGTGCAGTTTCCCATCCAGGTGGTGATGCTCCCACGCATGATGCTCTCGATGGTGCAGGTGTAAAAGTTCCTGAGCACCTTGAGTGGGAGCTTGAAGTCTCTCAGCCGCCTGAGGAGGTAGAGATGCTGTCTGGCCTTCTTCACAGTGATGTTTATGTGATGAGTCCAGGACAGGTCCTGTGAGATGGTCACTCCCAGGTATTTGAAGGTGTCCACTCTTTCCACCTCAGCACCACTGATGACAAGTGGATGGTAGTCCCTCTGCTGCTTCCTGCTGAAGTCCACGATCAGTTCCTTTGTTTTGCTGACGTTGAGCAGGAGGTGGTTCTCCTGGCACCAGTTCTCCAGGCGGGAGACCTCTCTCCTGTAGGCTGTCTCCTCATTGTGAGAGATTAGTCCCACAACAGCAGTGTCGTCAGCAAACTTGATGATGACGTTGGACTCTGACGTGGCCTCGCAGTCATGGGTGTACAGTGAGTACAGCAGAGGGCTGAGCACACAGCCTTGGGGGGATCCAGTGTTGAGGGTGAGGGAGGATGAGGTGAGGTGACCCACTCGTACCACCTGTGGTCTGCTGGTCAGGAAGCTGTGAACCCACCTGCACAGGGATGGGCCCAGGCCCAGGTCCAGCAGCTTAGAGACCAGCCTGGAGGGAACTATGGTGTTGAATGCTGAGCTGTAATCTACAAACAGCACTCTCACATAGTTCCCCTTACCAGTGTCTATGTGTGAAAGGGTCTTGTGGAGGAGGAAGGATATGGCGTCATCTGTGGATCTGTCTGGCCGGTATGCAAACTGTAGTGGGTCGAGGGTGGTGGGCAGTGAGGAGGTGATGAATGTCTTGATGAGTCTCTCAAAACACTTCATCACCACAGAGGTGAGTGCTATGGGCCTGAAGTCATTGGGGCTGCTGGGGTGTGGTTTCTTTGGGACAGGGACTATGATGGACTTTTTAAAGCAGGTGGGAATCACACACAGTTTCAGTGAGAGGTTGAATATCAGTGTAAACACAGGTGCCAGCTGGTCAGCGCAGGTCTTAAGGACACGTCCACTAATACCGTCTGGTCCAGCCGCTTTCCTGGTGTTTACACGTCTAAACGCCCTCCTCACGTCGCGCTCCGTCACAGTGAGTGTCTCCGCCCCTCCGGCCGGGAGCGCAGCGGGCTGTCGGCTTCCCGACTCAAAGCGCGCAAAGAAGATGTTGAGTTCATCAGCCAGAGAAGCGTCGGCACTCACCGGGTGTGTGTGTGGTGCTTTGTAGTCCGTGATGGTGCGTAGTCCCTGCCACAGTCCCCTGGGGTCAGACTGTTGTAGTTGCTGTTCCAGTCTGCGGCCGTAGCGATGTTTAGCCTCTTTCACCGCTCTGCGGACGTTGTGTGATGCAACCTTGTAGTCCTCCATGTTCCCAGAGGCGAGGCCGGAGTTGTAGGCAACGGTGCGGGACCTCAGGGCGTCGCGGACAGATTTATCCACCCACGGCTTCTGGTTGGGAAAAGTCCCGATGGTCCTCCTAAGTGAAGTGTCTTCAACAACTTTCCCAATAAATCCCACAACAGTTTCCGTAAACTCCTCGATGTCTCCGCCCGCGCTGCTGCGAAACATGTCCCAGTCGGTTGAATCCAACGCACCCTGCAGAGCGGCCTCTGCTTGATCAGACCACCGTGTCACTTCTCTCACAGCAGGGGGTTCCTGCCTGAGCCGTTGTTTGTATTTCGGCATGAGAAGTACAGAGGTGTGGTCAGACTTCCCAAAAGGCGGAAGAGGCTTTGCTTTGTAGCCCTCTTTGAATGGAGAGTAGCAGTGGTCTAGGGTCCTCTCTCCTCTGGTGGGGCAGTCGATGTGTTGAATCAACTCCGGTATCAGCTTTTTCAAGTTTGCACTGTTAAAGTCCCCGGCTACGATGAGAGCCGCATCACGCTGGTTAGCCTGATAGGTGGAAATAGCCTCATGTAGCTCGGATAGTGCAGTGTTTGTGTCCGCCTGAGGTGGAATATAGACGGCGCTGAAGATGACCGAAGTAAACTCGCGGGGCAGGTAGTGGGGACGGCATTTCAGGGTTAGGAGCTCCAGGTTAGGTGAACATGATTGTTTCAGAAGGACAACATTTGTACTGTTACACCAGTTGTTATTAATCATTAGGCACACACCTCCTCCTCTTGATTTTCCAGACTCACTCGTTCTGTCCGTGCGATGAACACTGAAGAACTCCGACGGCTGTACGGCGTGGTCCGGTATGAGGGGAGTCAGCCATGTCTCCGTGAGACAGATGATGTTGCAGTCCCTTATGTCCCTCTGAAACTGTATCCTGGCCCTGAGTTCGTCCAGCTTGTTATCCAGTGACTGGACATTAGCCAACAGGATGCTCGGCAGTGGCGTTTGGTGCGCTCTGCGCCTCAGCCTCTCTCTTACGCCGGCTCTTTTCCCTCGGGGCCTTGTCCGTGACCTGGGTCCTTTGTTTGAGCTGGCCCACTGGAAACGCAGTATCTCCCGAGGCCAAGTCGGGTCGGGAGAAAAAGGTGTCAGAATACAGCCAGAGTGCTGAATTCTGATATTAAAAAGAGTCTGTCTGTCATACGTGATATGACACAGAGCAGGCGGAATTATAAAGTCAAAAATTAGAGCTAAACCTAATATATACAAACAAAGCGTAGGAGCAGGTATGACGGCTGCTGACCTCACCGGCGCCATCTTGGAAAAAAAAAAAAAAAAAAAAATTTGATCACTTGATTTTTCTATAAAACTGTTTTCTGAATTATTTCAGGACTTTAATGGTCAAAATCGCGGAATTTACGCATCGCCTGTTAAAACTAATGGAAGAAATGCGGCGTGAGCCAGTGCAGTGCTGTGGCTCACCTCTGGTGATAAATGAATACAATAAATGAAGCAGGCGGTTGGCGCATGCCCATTGCTGTCTCTTTATATCGCCAATATAAGTTTGATTACACATGTGCTGCACATGCTGATGTTCCACAGTCTGTCTAATATACTCAATGAATGTGTGACATGTTTATTCTTTGTGATCGGTCATAAATGCACGGTGAACGTAAACAGGGGGAGGCAGAAAGTACTGTGCGGCACCCATAGGGGGCAGTGCTGCAACAGTGCTGCCCCATAGGGAGAAGGATAGGCGCATGGACTTCATCTTAGATAGAGGTAAGATAATGCATGTTTTTTTTTATTTATTTATTTAAAAGGAGAGATACCCCCCTCCCCTAAAAAAGAAAAAAAATTACTTTGACCTTACATTTAAATATTTTGTTTTATTTGCCATCATTGTTGACCAGAGTTGGTTAAAGCATAATTAATCATTAAGATAATTACAGTTGAAATATAAGCTTTTATTGAGGATTCATATATGTGAACACCCGACTCCAGATGAGTCAGTGCCTCACCCGTCAAAAACCTCACGGCACGTCACTGGTGGAGACTGCTGATTGGCTGGATTGAAGACCCCCTTGCTGACAGCCATGCCCTCCCTCTTTGCTGTTAGACAAGAGTGTTTTGTGAATAGTTTGTAGAAGTTCAATAGCAGTGAGAATCACCCCCACCCCGTTTATTGATTAGGAGTAGTGATGGCCAAAGTGAGGCTTTATGAAACACTGAAACATTCAAAGCAGTTGTGCCAGAATTGTATCGAGGTTGAAACAATCTGACAGCCATCACCACAGTGACACCTGCTGGCCACAGTGGTTATTGTCACATCTTGATAATACACAGATATGACACAGACATGCACTGCACAATTCTTAACAAGGCTATACATTATGCCAGAGAATCTGTACCTGCCCTTGGTACTAATATTTAAATGGAGCGTCTCGGATGGGTGCTTAAGGTTCATTGTTCATTTTGCACTGTGAAAACTAAGTTAAGAGACAAAAGTGAAGAGATTAATTTATATAATGAAAGCAAATTTACAAGCATTCCATAGCAAACAAAATAATAAATCAAAAAAAAGATTTACTAAATACAATTTCAAATCATATTGCAAAAGATAATTTACCAGCCTTTAACAAAATATACAGAGAGAGGCATTACTATTACTATTAATACCCACAATCACCAGACAAACAGTTCCAGAGTTTAACAAATACACAAGGCAAACATGGTTCTCTTCCACAGTGTGTCTTTTGTCCTGTCTCTCTCCTCTCAGCTCCAACCAGTCACAGCAGATGACTGCCCCTCCCTGAGCCTGGTTCTGCTGGAGGTTTCTTCCTGTTAAAAGGGAGTTTTTCCTTCCAACTGTCACCAAGTGCTGCTCATAGGGGGGTTGTTTTGAATATTGGATTTTCTCTGTATTATTGTAGAGTCTTTACCTTACGATAATTTTATTCTGTCTATGATGATGACAGAGTGGGTCAGACTGTTTAAAGCGAGTCGTCATGCTGCACACTGACACGTATGATGCTCCATCCATTGGATTAAAATGGAGGCTGTGCTCTTTATTTACTCCTTGCCATGGTGAATCCTGGAGTCAGCGCTCCATTGATGGCTTTCTTTCCTTGTTGTCCTGTTGGACCTCAGTGCAGCTTTGATACTGTTGACCATAACATTTTATTACAGAGATTAGAGCTTGCTATAGGTATTAAAGGTACTGCACTGCAGTGGTTTGAATCATATTTATCTCATAGACTCCAATTTGTTCATGTAAATGGGGAGTCTTCTTCACACACTAAGGTTAATTATGGAGTTCCACAGGGTTCTGTGCTAGGACCAATTTTATTTACATTATACATGCTTCCCTTAGGCAGTATTATTAGAAAGCACTGCATCAATTTTCATTGTTATGCAGATGATACTCAGCTTTACCTATCAATGAAGCCAGATGACATACATCAATTAGTTAAACTGCAGGAATGTCTTAAAGACATTAAGGCCTGGATGACCTCTAATTTCCTGCTTCTAAATTCAGATAAAACTGAAATTCTTGCACTCGGCCCCACAAATCTTAGAAACATGGTGTCTAACCAGATATTTTCTCTGGATGGCATTACTTTGGCCTCCAGTAACACTGTGAGAAATCCTGGAGTCATTTTTGACCAGGATATGTTCTTCAATGCACATATTAAACAAACATGTAGGACCGCTTTTTTGCATTTGCGCAATATTTCTAAAATTAGAAACATCCTTTCTCAGAGTGATGCTGAATATCTAATTCATGCATTTATTACTTCTAGGCTGGATTATTGTAATTCATTATTATCAGGCTGTCCTAAAAGCTTCCTGAAAAGCCTTCAGCTGATCCAAAATGCTGCAGCTAGAGTACTGACAGGGACTAGAAAGAGAGAGCAGATTTCTCCCATATTGGCTTCTCTTCATTGGCTCCCTGTTAAATCTAGAATAGAATTTAAAATCCTTCTCCTCACATACAAGGTCTTAAATAATCAGGCACCATCTTATCTCAAAGACCTCATAGTACCATATCACCCCAACAGAGCACTTCGCTCTCAGACTGCTGGCTTACTTGTGGTTCCTCGGATACTTAAGAGTAGAATGGGAGGCAGAGCCTTCAGCTTTCAGGCGCCTCTTCTGTGGAACCAGCTTCCAGCTTGGATTTGGGAGACAGACACCCTCTCTATTTTTAAGATTAGGCTTAAAACTTTCCTTTATGATCAAGCTTATAGTTAGGGCTGGATCAGGTGACCCTGAACCATCCCTTAGTTATGCTGCTATAGGCCTAGTCTGCTGGGGGGTTCCCATAATGCACTGTTTCTTTTCATTCACCTTATTTACTTTGTTTATACTCCACTCTGCATTTAATCATTAATTGTTATTAATCTCTGGCTCTCTTCCACATCATGTTTTTTTTTCTCTCCCCTCAGCCCAACTGACCCCCCCTCCCTGAGCCTGGTTCTGCTGGAGGTTTCTTCCTGTTAAAAGGGAGTTTTTCCTTTCCACTGTCGCCAAGTGCTGCTCATAGGGAGTCGTTTTGACTGTTGGGTTTTCTCTGTATTATTGTAGGGTCTTTACCCACAATACAAAGCGCCTTGAGGCGACTGTTTGTTGTGATTTGGTGCTATATAAATAAAATTGAATTGAATTGAATTGAACTGAACTGAACTGAACTGAACTGAACTGAACTGAACTGAATTGAATTGAATTGAATTGAATTCCTTACTCATGCACGCACTAAATCAGGGTGAACAGACTCAGAGCTGATTGAACTAACTCTGATCATCTGTTGTGGAACGGGAAACTCAGAGTTGCCGATCTCAGATTTGATCAACTCAGAGTCTGTTTTTAAACTCAGAGTTTGTTGAACATGCTTCCTGGAATAGGCCCCTGATCTGACTCTCACTCTCCCTCCCTGTTGCATGCACACACACACATTCAAGTACCAACAAAATGGTAGGAAATCACACAACATCTGCACAGAACGGCATCTAATTTTAAGAGATTATGTTTGAGATATTTTTGAGAGATTATAGGCCTGCAAGTCATTTACAACAAAATAAATATCAGGAATAATTTTTGGAAATCACTTTTGGCACAAGACTGGTTATTCAGATGACAAATCGCTCCATTGCCACTGTGTACACTGTGCAGTACACGTTCACATTAAAATTCAAATCAGTTTATTGCACCCTATAAATTCTAATATATAGGCATATCTGTTAATTACAGGGTGTACCCTGCATCTCGCCCTGTGACAGCTGGCATAGGCTCCAGCCCTCCCGCGATCCTGAAAAGGATAAATGGAAGAGAATGGATGGATTTTTGTTAGTGCAACAATACAATGTTTTAATAGATAGGAAAGAGTATATTTGATACCAAATATCAAATATACTCTTTCCTTAGCCAGTTTCGATAGCCGGGGATCGGTCCGCCAGGGCCTCCGCCCTCGGCCACCGCCCGACACACATTGCACCCGACCCCAGACCAATGGTGATGCAAAACAGGATAGTATTAGATCTTTGGACAGCTTCCCAGGGTGGCGTGTGTAAGATCATTGGTAAGACATGTTATACTTACAACCCAGATGAAGATAATGCTGGTGGAGCCATAAGGGAGGCACTCGACAGACTGACTGAATTACAGAAATATGTACAGCAGCAAACTCAGGAAAGCCAGAGTGATTGGTTTTCCTGGCTAAATGCAGGTATTGTTGAAATGCCTGACACCTGTGTTGTGTGTGTTAGTGTTGATTTGTGTATTTACAATGTGCATTCCGCCCTGCATCGGATCCATGATAACACAGGTTTTCACAGGTTATGTCGTGTCATATTTGCAGCTTCAGATGGTCAACCAAGACGCTGAAATGACTGCAGATATTTTGTAAATATGTAAATATTTGGCAGTGAATGAAACCCACACTGAGAATGTGCAAACAAGTGGTGTGGTAAAAAGATGCCAGTGAAGTTATGATAAACAGGGGGGGGGGAAATGTTGGAATTATGGTATAAATTCCATTCTGTTTATTATAAATTATCATATCTTCTGTTTGTATATTTTCTATAAGTTGTTTTATGTGCATATGACTGTTGTTTTTATGTTTGAAATGGGAACACATGGTGACATTTTTTACAAAGAAAGTTGTAGTTACCTGCAGGCTGCTCTCAGCCTGCAGAGAACACATATAGGATATGCGTCTCGTATACGCCATGTTACATGCGCACATGTCACAGTATGCTTACGACCATATATGGTAAGGAAAAAGCCAAGAATGTTGTTTATTACATGCTGTAAACTGCGTTTGGTGTAACCCACGTGATCTTATTGTGAAAGTCCGAATAAAAGCGCTGTGCAGGAAGCGGTCCTTCAGGACAGATAACTTCCGCTCAGCCGCGAGCTGAGTTCAAGGAACGGATCTCTCCTCCTTGCGCAAGTTCAAAAGAGTTGTGTGTTTGTTCTCTGAGTTATTAAAATGATCTGAACCTATCACCATTAATTCAGATTAATATAGGTACTAATAAATGATATAGTAAAATACCAATATCAGATGATAAAAATATCCAACATTCCCCCCTTTGATACCTATTGGTATCAACACACAACATTTTTATCAAAACAAGAGTAAATATTTGTCAAACAAGGTGAACGTTGAAAACACTGCATGAGCTGTTTTTATTAATATGATTATTCGCAAGCTTCAAACCTAAATCTTCTCACTCACATGGTGTGCTTCTCAACTCCGGATGCTGGAATAACAAACAAACTGATCCTACCAACAGAGCATCCCCACTTACAGGGCACACCACACGGGTCAGAGGCACCTTTATTTATGGGCACGAAATATAAGGCACTTGTGATATAGTACATGAAAAGGCATAATACAACTACAGCATTGACTAAGGCATATTCAGTGAAAGACAAATTTCATAACATTGTCAGCATCTTTTAGACAACCATTCAGTCCTCCTGATGTTGCAGCATCTTCTTCAGGCTTTTGAAGGGACCCCTTCCTCCATTCCATCTGTCCCCCCTTCGTTGCTCTAAGCAAATCATTGATGATCTTGAATTTCAATTCTCAGCAGCGAGCTTCTGAATCTCACTGGCTTGCTCTCCATCAGCGACCTTGGCCGTAGCCAACTTACTGGTGACAAAATCAGTGTCACTGTTGAGCTCCGCTGCTTCACCTTTAGCTGACTTGTTTCATAGACTAGGTTGCTTGAAGATGCATTAAGCACTCCTGAACTGGAGGACCTCAGGTCCCCCCTTGCTATCGTTGTTCCCGGTGTGTCCCCAGTGCCTTGAATGTTAGGAGGCACTGGCTATCTGTTGTCATCAGAACTCCCACTGGCTGGGGAAGCAGCTCCCAGGAGCCACGTATGTGATGTCATCATGTCGTGAAGGCCCCTCAAACGACTCGATCCCAGTCCAGGTGGCGTCCTCAGCCCACAACGCGTTCTTGTCGAGATGGTTCCTTCTGCTTCCAGAAGATCTAAGAAGATCTGGGTCCATGCTGGATACCTGCTCTGCTGAGTCTCCCCTCTCCTTTAGCCGTTCCACGACAGGGCGAGCCTTCGCTGGTCACGGATCTCAGCAAGATTTTCTCCAATACGAGGCCAGGCTCGGCAGCCTCTTGGCTGGGGGAGGCTGAATGGGACTGTCAGAACTTTATCCTCCATTCTGGTTTTGTTGTTACTGCTTATAGCATAAGACATAAGATTAATAATATCCATAACATGCAATGCTAGATCTTCTTGAAGTAAAGCACTTCCTTTTCTTTATATTGTTGCTTCCTTTGGGTTCCACTTTTGAGAAGCACATCATTGCCTCTCATTGTTTGGCAGATGAACTACAAATATACTTACCTTTACAATCTGATTGCCATGCTTCTGTGCAGACACTAGTAAACTGTCTTAGGGACATGTAATCATGGCTGGAGATAAACTTTCTTAAATTGAATAAAAACAAAACAGAAATTATTTTATTTGAACAACCCCACCTTGGTTGGGTACGAGAGCGCTATTGATCGTTTAGCCTCCTATTATCACCCTGTTATGTGGAACCTTGGTGATTTTTGATGGTGTTTTAAAACTTAATAAACAGATTAGCTTTGTTGTTAAGAAGAGCTTTTCCAATTGGTGAGAAAATGAAGACCTTTTTCCCACAACATGACTTTGGGAGAGTAATTTATGCTTTTATTACTTCTTGTTTCAAACTATTATAATTCTTTATATGTTGGATGTGATCAGGTGTTACTTTGTTACTTAACTGAACTTTTGAAACCCTATATTCCTTTCAAAGCCCTGCGGTCTACAAACCAAGCGCTCCTCAGTCTCCTAAATCGAGGCTGAAAAGCAGAGGCAACAAAGCCTTTACAGTGGTGACATCTGATCTCTGGAGTAATTTACCCTTTCACATAAGAGCAGCCCAAATTCTCAATCATTTAAAAATTTAAAAATGGTATATTTGCTTGCATATAGTTTTAACTGAGTTTAGTATCCTGGCTTTTACTGTGCTAACACAGCTTTTCCTTTTTTCTTTTGATTGATTCTTAGTATATATTTATTTATTGTTGGTTTTTAGAGACTGATCAACCGAGCATGTTTTATATAAACTATACTGCACTTAGTTCAATTGAGATTGTTTTAATATGCTATAACATAAATTTTGAATTAACTTGATGCACCCAAGCATATTATCATATTTAGACAAGAAAGACCTCACTTTCTGCCCTATGTTACCTATGTGGAGCGGTATTAATACTATTATTATTGCTAATAACATAGCAAATCATCAGCCTCACTTTCTAATGTCCTCCAATAATTATCCCCCCTTGAGGCTGATGATTGCTTGTCCATAACTTCCTACTTTGGCTCCACTGTCTGTTCTCCAGCTTCATGCTGACCCCGTCTGTATCCAGTTTACTTATGTCCAGTGAAGTGTCACCCTTTAGTTCTCCTCCTCCTGGAAAGACAAAGTTAGCTCTGACCAGGCTATTCCCTGGATCACACCTTTGAGATCTCCTGGCCATTTGATTTCAAAATAATGCCCACTACACTGGGAAGCTGTAAAGCATCAATTAACTGCAACACAGCCTCTCCATATACTAGAAGATTGCCTTCAACTCTCTGAAATCCCATCCATCTCTAAATATTAGCATTAGCATGACAAACCTCATTAACCTAGGCTGAATCAATGTACAAATTAAGTCTTACCTGTAGCCAGTGTACAAGCTGCTGTTAAAGCTTTTTGATCTGAGATCAGCGATGAACTCAGCAGATCAACCTTCTGAGCTTCTGGAGCAGAAAAACTTACACCTGCAGAATTAAGTTAAACAACCATGTAGCCCACATTACAGCCACACTCATCCCTAAAGCAAGAACCATCCAAAAGCAGTATTAAATTAGCTGCAATAAATTCATTATGCACATCAATTTTCTCAGCTCCTGAATTTGTCAGTCTGTGGCACAATCATGAGGAGTTCATTTTGGAAACAGGGTTACCATTATTACATCTTTAATAGTTCAGGGGCAGATAACCTTACCTCCTACCCCGTAGTCTTATTTGAGTGATAACAAACCTTGGGCAAAAAACAACACACACAATTGATGTGGCGTACAAAGAGTTACAGGATGACCTGGAGTTAAAATCCTAGTTTCTGAAAAACAAAGTCTGCTGCCATCAAACCTTGATAGCAAGGTGAGAAGCCAGCTTTCATGTTATCCAGTTTTATGTTGTAATAAAGCAGGAGTTGCTTATCTACTGGGGGATTCTGCGTAAGGGCAGCTCTTACCTAGCTCCTGCTATTAGCCACATATAAATGGAAAGGTTTCGAGTAATCTGATTACCCAATGCCAGGTCAGATTGCGTGTCCTGCTTCAGTGCATCAGATGTTGCTTCAGCTCCCACCGACCACTGCAACTAAGGATCAGAGTTAGTTTGTCCTGCTGCCTTATTGAAGCAGCAGAGATGCAGTTTTAAACACATAGTCACAAATCCACCGTCTGCTGAATCCTGCCATTCCCAAACATTCACCAACCGTTTGCAGTTGTCAGGTTTTAATCACAGTTTTTAACTGAGAGAGCAATTAGCTTCTTCTGTCCACTAAACTGGCTTCCTATATACTCAATGGTTTGTTAACAGAATTGCAAGAATTCTTTCATTTTGTTCTTTTAGAGGACGACAAATCAGCTGCACACTGTGAGACAGTACTGAGAGTATTCAGATACTGCAAATCTTGCACTACACTGCAAAAACTGACAGTCTATCTAAGTCTAATAATCTTACATTGAGCCAAAAAGTATTTTTGATCTTGTTTTGAGAGTGATATACTAAGCAGGAGCTGAATGTGTAAGATTATAAAACTTGTTTTTAGAATATATTACTTTTATTTCTTACTTAGTTACTAAATCCTTAAACTAGTTACTTTACATGCATTTTAGGCTAAATTATATCACTGAGACACTGTTTGAGGTCACATTGTATATTTCACAACCATTTTTAGATGCGAAAGCTTATTTTAAGGCCTCTCAGTAATAAGTCGCTTAGGCTTTTGTTGGCCCATCATTAACACATTTATTTACAATATTTACAAAGCTGCAGTGTAACATTTTATGTAGTACGAATCCACAGCCACAACATAGGCAATAAATCACAGCACATCTTCCCCTGTTTCATTTCAACTTTTAAGTGCAATGACATCATCAAGGTTATATTTTGTCAGAACATACATACTGCATTTGAAACTGACTGGATAATATGATGTAGGATCAACTAGCTTTTCAGCATCTATAAACTCTGTTGCTTGGGCGAGATTAGGAACTACAATTTTATTTGCTAAAAAATCTGTATTAAAGCCCACAGTCTCATAAAGCTGGTATTCAAAACAGTATAATGAACTGTCTACCACAAAAATGTTTTTAATAAGTCCAAAAACAGGAACTGTGTCACTCACACTGGTGATTATTAGAGACTTTTCACTTATGTACTTGTTCCCATTGAGAATAAGCCATTTTACTTTGACTCCATGTTGTATGCCACCTATCCCCAAAAAATCTCTTATCTTTGCTGCAATATACTCAGGATTTTTCACTTCAGAGACAGGACCCAATTCCTTCTCATGTACAAATATTGGATGCTCAGTGCCCAATTCATTTTGACAGCATTCAGAAAGCTGATTATGGTTCACAAGTGACTTACAGACATTTCTGAAGTTCAATTTAGATGCCCATTGTTTAAAAAAACAGTGCTTTGATTCGAATCTCATACACATGTGCCTTATCACAGGCCCCAGATGAAGAATCTGAGCAGGGAGATGCAACAGGTAATGTTGCTTAGGTATTATATTATTCTCAGGAAAAAGTTTCTTAAACTGTTTCAAATGCTGTTCAATCATATTCTTCAGTCTGAACACACTTTGTACAGATAAAATAGGGGCAAAGAGTATCTGAACAATCTTAATTAAGTCCAAAACAAACTGAACATATTCATTTTTCTCTATACTGTTGAGCAGAAAAGGCATGATCTTCAACAGTATCAGCATTTGCCCCGAGGACTGTTTCAGTTTATTGTCATTAGATGCCAAGGTAGTGACACTGATAGGGCAGGGTTTGTCACGTATGTCTACTGGTGACAAAGGAAAACTCTGTATGGCAGAATTGAACACATCCAACTCCATCTGTCCAGAGAGAACAAGGTGTTTTAGCACACACTTAATTTCCATGGGTGCAACACCCTCAAGAATGATGTGCATTATATCCTGTGGTGTTTGTTGAATGAGGTCAAAGGCTGGGAAATCAATCAGCTTGCTTCTAATGTTTATACCATAGGTGGTTTTGAGAGATGATTTCAAGAAGTCTGTGCAAGCCTTTTCTATTTCACAGCACTGCTTAATATGTTTTTTCATTGTCCTTTTAGTAAAACTTAGTTCATTAAAATTAATTTGCATTTCATCAAAGGTACATTCACAATGCCTACACTTACTATATGCAAAACCAACTCCTTCCTTGAAACCAGCAAGCTCATGTTGGGCAAGTGTGTCACCACAGACCGAAACTACAGCACCAAATAAATCCATGCTACCACGCTGTGTTTGGATTTTGACACCATTATAGAGCAACTTTAAGTCTTCATTAATCCTTTGTAATACAAAATCAACACCACATTTGTCAATATCATCAGCTTTTGCTATAGCAAGGAGTCTGATTGCAGCAAGCTTTGACCTAAACTTGGGGTCTATGTTTCCTAAAGTATAATAAAACATGAATAATTTATTTACTGAAGCATGTGACCCAAGAGGATTGCATATCTCTATTTCATCAGCATACAAAATTATCTGTAAAGCAGAAGGTTCTTTTGAAAACAGTGGATGGGATTTATAAATGCTCCCATCAATAATGTCATACAAAAACCCATCTTTGTGGCAACTCTGAGGTGCGGTGTTGATCATGGCAAAAATCCTGGAATTGGACAACAACTGTTCAAGGCTCCTAATAAGGGGTATATAGTAAAAACTTCTGTTTTTGATGGCAATTACTCTTGACTGTCCTTTGTTAACTCTGCAAACCTTTTGAGACATAACTACCTCCTCTGGTATGACTGGGTTAAAAAGCCTCTGGATTGTGCTGTCCTGAATGTATGTGGAAGCCATCATGGAGAAAGGATCTTGAAAATTTTCCAGTTCTGCCAATACTGCCTCTTGTAGCTGCTCCATATTGTCTGAATGTCTTTGAAAGAGCGACTTCATGGTGTCCTTCATGGTACTGAGAAGAGCAGTTTGATACTGCTGGACTCCAGAGACAATACTGTTGACACCCCTCTGAAACAAAAACAACAAAGAAATATGAGCTATATACAGTTTGTTCAATATGAGACTAGCATTACACTTCTTAAGAACATTCTGAATAGGATTTCATACCAAAATGATCTCTGTCCAGTTCTTGCTCAGAATTCAAAAGTCAGAATTACACTTCTCTGGTGTGCAGACTTTCTTTTTGCTCTTGTTCCTGCACCCTTTTGACCTCTTTTCACACGTGCGTGTTCTCATTACTTAAAAACAACACTGTTCCCACTAAATGCAAATCTAAGTATTAACACTGTAATGCTTTTTTATATGTTTATGTTAAATATGTATCCATCTGGTGCTGGCCCGGCCCGTCTGTCAAATTTCAAAAAGTCAATGTGGCCCCAGAGCCAAAAAGTTTGTGTGTATCCTTGTCACAAAATATGACACTGTTGTAGCTCTGACAGTGGAATTATAAAATGGTCCATAGAATTAGAATTGTAAGTTTACATGCTTTCAAGACCTTTTCCCAGTCTTATTCAAGCACTTTTCAAACTCTATCAAGGACCAATTTTCAAGTCTTTATAAGCAAATTATGACTGTGGTAAAACGCATACTTAAATGCAGACACACATACATATATTCAATATATATTTTATTTCCCTAACACTTAGGTTTGTGCAATACCTGGGATAGGTGACATCTTTCCCGGACACTGATGGTAAATGCAGCTGCACATCTGACGAGATTTTCACTTGCTGTAGCAGCTCCTTCCTGTAGATATGTTGTGTTAATATACATTAAAAAAATAATATAAACACCTGAATGTTAACTGTTAAACATTTTCATTAGCAAACATTGCATCTTACCTGATTATCAGTATTTGGAGTCTGGAAATCCTCAAGCTCCGGACTTGACATTTCATTTGGAATGACAGGTATGTTGACCTCACTGTCGGTCCTTTGCATTCCTTGTGTTTTAGTGGCACAGTCAGAAAAAACTGGTATGTCAAAATGTTCACCTGCAGCATGTGATAAGTCAGATGATGCTGCTGTCATCCACTGGGTAGGAGGGTTCCCAGTCGCAAGATACAGAGCATGAGTGCGTCTGATATGGTAGTAAAAAGAGTTAAAGACTCTGTATTCCTCTGTACAACCATCTATTCCGCATATGACTCGGAAGTTTGGACTGCGGCTATGTGTTTTGTTAATATGGCTTAAGAGAGACTTCAATGTTAAGGCAACAAAAACAAAGCAAATCATACACCTCCAACAGGCCATGTTAAACCGCCAAAAAGAAAAAACAGGGCAGCTAGCTGAATGCAGACAGTCTATTCTTAGCCTAATGAAAATCTTCACTCACGGCAAAATCAAGTCATGCTAGCACTACAACACACGTTCGTAAACCTCTATTAGAAATGTAAATGTAGCAGAAGAAAGTAGACAAAACGTTCAGTCTAAGAAGCAAGAGCAGAAACAAATACCTTACTTCTTCACATCACTTTTGAGCTGTTGTTGGCGGGCTCATACAGGCGCTGCAGGTCATTACCAAATATGGAGGGGGGTCGGTTACATCAAAACTCTCATTAAATCTAGTTTAAACTCTAGTTATTGTGATTCAGTAAGGGACCACAACAGGAGTAATAATTAAAATGTAATTTATAGTTATAATATCCCCCTATTATGACTGTTATTACTTTACAAGTTTTAGAAACATTATTATGGTCTGCACCTACTCCCCCCTGACTGCCCTCATGTGGTCACGTCTGTCCTGTAACCGTTTGAAGGGGAGCGAAGAAGCAGGCTTGGACTGGATTCTGCTGAGGTAAGGAGAACTTTTACAGCATTTGATTTAAAAATTTTGTACTACTGGGAAAACAGCAGCCTGGTCCAGCAATCAGTTTACCCATGGATGGACTATCAGTTCTCATAATACGTCCACAAGTTTTTTGCCACTGTAGCCTAAAAGCCAGCTAGCTAAGCTTGCTTAGCTAATATTAGCTAACAGGTTTGGTCCTGCAATTTACGTTACAATGCGATTTTTTTTTTTGTTTACCATGACTAACCAATGGTGTTAAAAGTTTGAATATAATTTTCCACATAAAATATGTACATGTTTGATGTAATTAGCAGGACATGCAGACAGACTTGGTACTAATGAATGTAGGAACAGCAGATGCAGATCAGAGGCAGGTGTGCATGTCTTAGCTGAGGGACCTATGCAGGCTGTGGAGGAAAATGCTGAGAGTTTAGTTTCTGCACTAGTTGAGGCTCCTGTCAATCACTCTGGGTCCACTGTATACAGAAGGAAAATACATGTGTTGTATTTGAAAAGTCCATAAGGTGTTGTACTGTTTGAATGGTCTGACATACTTCTGAGCATGATTTTTTGAGCCTTGGCTTAATGTCGTGTTTTTTTTCATGCCCTCAGATAAAGGCGCAATTAAAAGGAAGACACACGGAAATCATGGATGGACTAGATGATGTTACAGTATCAGTTCTAAATGGTATGTCAAGTTTAAGTGTCTTTAATAAAATAAAGTTGTCCATGCTGACATTGGTTTCAAATTTGAATTTTAACTATTTATGTAATCTCAAAACACCCAAATGTCAAAATTTTATTCTATTTATATTTATTTGTAGCTGGGAGATAAAACAGTAAGAGGACAATTTGGATTTTATTTGCCCTGTCAAGTTGAATACCATTAAATTTATAAGGTCCAAGTTTTTCAACTCTAAAAGGTTTATTACTATTTGACCTCTCTTTACAGCTGCCAACATAGATGAGGTTTTAATCCACACCCTCAGTCGTGATGATTTAAGAGATCTTTTTCCTGGTCCAGAAAACTTTCTCAGGAGGAAACAGTTGTGGGCTCATCTTCACAAAGAGGCAAGTTTTTGCTGCCTTTGATCTAAAAACGTGTAGTGCAGTTTTGTTTGTGACACCTACAATATTTATGTTTTGAATTATTTTCTTAGGAGGACTATTCCACCTTACCAGACAAAGCTGGCCCTGGTGAAGCAGGAACTAGGTCTTCACCTAAAGGAACACCTCCATCTCCCCAGACATCCACTCCTTTGGTAAAGAAAACCCCAGAGAAGACTCTACAGCTTCCCAGTCCTCCTGAATATGTGATCTATACAGATGGTGAGCTGGAACTAGCTCGGAAACACTATTTTGAGATGGCCTGCACTGGTAGAGAGGGAGAAGCTGCCATGTCCAAAGAGCTGAGATGCAGGCTGGTGAGAAACACTGTCACCAGCATGATTTCAATCTTGAGAGCAAGTCGACAAGGAGAGGAGTTACGATACCCGTCCAAGTACGATGTTACTGCCATGGCTAAGAAACTAGTGGAGTATTATCCCATGCTACAGGATAACGACTTACCTGCCAAATATGTATGTGATTACATTTTTTTCACATTTATTTCAGACTTCTGAAATTATATACGTGATATTACGTTTCTTTTTTTCTTTCAACATCTTATTCACCATAGACGAGCATGTACAGTTATCTTCAGAAGAGGATCCTGAATATTAAGTCCCCTCGAAAGAGGCAGGGTCCCACACCAGAGAGGGGCCGTTCAAAAAAAAGGCGCCACATTGAGTTCTCACCAAGTGACCAGGGAGAAGATGATGATGCAGATTCAAGTGGCGGATCAACGATTCTTTTGCCACCAGTGAGCAGTTCTGATGGCGACAGTTCAGGTAATTGACAAATTCTAATTATGGCAATAATGATGGACGTGAAGGCTGGATGACTTTGATAGATTGGGATGTCTTGATATATTACACTTTAAATTTAAACTTGATTAGGTTTTGATCTGTTGTGACAGGATGTGATTTTTCAATATTCATGTATTTGACTTTCTGTAGAATAACCATCATAAATATATAACACACAATGTTAGGCTTGCTGGCTAAAACACATAGTATCATTTAGATTGATATGTTGGATCCAGTTACGGATTCTGTATTTTCCCCTTTAGTCAACATGGATAGTCTAGCAACACAGGCCAGGCATTACAAGACTCTGCAGGACCTGTATAAGAAGCCAAAACCCAACCGAGATGCTGTTTGCCAAATTCTTGACCTTGAGTTTCAATCAAGAAGAGCCTTCATTGACAGCGATGTTCTGAAAGAAGAAGATAGGCCAACAAAGATTCTAGAGGCATATCCATGTTTCAAGGAGCTTCACAATGTAAGTGACTTACTTTTCATCGTGGCTTTCTTATAAAGCAAGCACTGGTGCAGGTTTTAACATTTACTTGCACTATAGGTGATGGATGAGCTACGGCGGATCCTGGATAAGAACAACAACAAATTCATAACTGAAGTAAAGGCAAGATGGGAGGACTTCTGCTCCATGGTTCAGTTTTATGGTCTTTGGAAGAAGGTGTTAAAGCCACCGATGAACCAAAATAGAGGTTAGTCATTGTGCTATCTTTAATACATCATGTAGCTGTTTTCAGAGACATAAATATGTATAGGATTGTGTATGATAGTGCTGATTAAATAAAACTGGAACAACAGTACTGTTCATGGTGACACCTAATTTTCTGTGGTATCAAGATTAAGTTGCCAATCAAATTTAGATCATTTAGGATTGAACTAAACATTGATTTATTTTGTTCCAGTGGAATGCAACATCGCCCTGTTTAGGGCACTCCCCACACTCTTCCCCTCACCAACTGCGCCACCCAAGAAGCTGGGACATGCCAGTGAGGCATTGCTTCATGTCCTTCAGGTCAGAGTTTGTTCATATTGTTATCAGTTAATATATAGATACTTTATTGATCCCGAAGGAAAGTAGGCAATGTATGTCTGCAAGGGCTTTCACTGTACATTTTGGCAATTTATTTGGTCCTTTTTAAGCATCTCTGCTCCTAAAAATAATAGAATTTACATTTGAAAATTGATACTGAAATTTCTGCAGCACTATGTTGGTCAGAGGACAGCGTGGCCTGCCAAAATACAAATACAGACCAATGTCTACAGGAAACACTAATAAATTGATTAAAAATAACTAATTAAACTAAAATTCATTAAAATCATAAAAATTCACAAAACAAACTGGAAGTAATAACAGATTTAAAACATTACAGGTGCAGTATCTCTGTCATTTCCCAAAGTATGTGGAGAATGACTACTAACAGTGACTAAGACACAAGTTAATCTTGTCATAATTATTTCATTGGCAGGCATATTTGACATTTTCTGTAGGGCATTTTTCAAACTAAAGAAACAAAATGATATGAAGATGAGCTGTACCACCTGTATTCTATGATTGTGATCATTCATATATATATATATACATATATACATAATAGTGTCTCAGTAGTTTGACTGCTCAGCTAGTTTTTTAATGTCTCTCTTCTCTGTTTTGTCCTTTTTTCTTTAGCCAACAGAAGATCCAGCCATCTACCTTCAGAGGAGATCTCTCTTCAGCCCTGTTTTGCTCTTTGATGGGTCCCACTGTATTATGGCAATTGGAACCACACCCATCACCACATTTGCTGAAGAAGACCTCCGTCAAGGTTTGCTGTATCTGATGGCATACTACTACACCTTGCATCTCACATATCCAAAGTGTGTGGCAACCCTTCTGTCTGTCATTCAGACTGAAGTGTTAAAGGACAGTATCCATGAGCGAGACACCACAGGCTCATACAAAAAAGCCATGGCAGAGTGGAAGGCTTTTATTCAGGAGTAGAGTTGTACAGGTACACGACTTTCATGTCTGTGTTGGAAAGTTTTAACCTAACATAAGAGCTGTAAAAAGACATTTAAATTCTTCATTTTTGTTTATCTAATACAAACACATCTTCTGTTCTTCAAATGTTCTGCTTTATAATGTGAGTTTCAGTAGCTTTAAATGTTGATTAGAGTTAATTAACTTTACCAGTTTTTAGTTGTAATTGAAAGTTACTATTAGTTCAATGACACCATGTATAATGTATAGCATTACTTGCATTACAACCTCAACATTACCATTTCTGTGTGGGTTTGTTTTGCACATTCATGTGTGCAATGCTGTATACTATTGTTGCTATTTGGAGAAGCAATTTAAATAAAGGCTGTTGTATATTGTACTGTGTTTTTGGATTCATTTAGTGTAAATGCTTTCTTATTTTAAGACAGAATATGTAGAATTAGCAATTCTTGAATTCAGAAGAACAGCTGTTAGTTCCTCTTGTTTTAAGAGTTTTTCTCTCAAAGTGAGAAAGAAAAAAACACTGAAAGAAGCATTGGCAGGCTAGTTTTGAGTTTATTTGACTTGATAAAGCACTTGAAATGAGTGTTAAACAACTTGTTTTAAGTTATTTCTCACTTGTCTAAAGACTAGATATTTTGTCTTATTTCAAGAAATCTTATCAAGTGTAATTATCTCAATCCACTGGCAGAATATTTCACTTGATTATAGTCTGAATCTTTCCAAATTAAGTAGTTTTTTCCTTATATTTAGACAGGTAGTTTTTGCAGTGTAAAATTTTGTTGAAGATGTTAGGGCTGTTAATCACAATTATCACAGTTATCATAGAATGTACTAAGTACTAAACATAAATACCACTTAATATCTGGTGCACTGTTAGAAAGCAAAGATATGGATCAGGAACCACAGGTGTATCAGAATCTGTAATTGCATCAGTATGTAACTGTCTGAATTTGGTTTTAATGTATGAGCTTTAAATAGCACTCCAGCCTTCAATAGCTCATCAATATTAAGCCTGATAGCTTCAATGGCATGTGACTTAAATGAACATTGTCTAATTTAATAAGGTAATTTGACCCCAGGTTTCAGCTCAACTGTATCAGGCTGGGCAAATTTGAGCCTTCCCTCATTTCAAGGATTCAAGGATTATATTTGCCATCTGTGCATGGACCAAAGTCTCGACACATTGGAATTTTTGTGCAGGGCTCTCTCGTAGTCAGCCAAGTATACGGAGTTGTTTCGCTCAGTTGAGATGAAACCTGTTTCATTAACCACCTATGTTCAAATGATAATTGAATTTGATCTACACATGTTTATCTAATAAACTATTCATTCACACTTCAATCACACTTGGTGGTGGTAAGCTACTAATGCAGTCCTGCCCTGGGTCAGTCTGACAGAAACATGGCTGCCAGTTCGCGCCCACCGCCACCAAACACCAACCACACAATCACATTCACACTTAAGCAATGTGGGGTAAGTGTTTTGTCCATGATACAATGACAGACAGGGACTCAACCCAGCAACCCTCCGGTTGCGAGGTGAGCACCTACCCACTGCAACCCACATTATTCACTAACACTGTTTGTCTTTAGAAATGTGCATGCATTTAGTGTGTAGTTAGATTCCCTCTAAAATAAGCTTTGTCTTTTTAAACATCTGTGCAGTACATGAGAGTATGTCCACGAGCAATCAGCAAAGAGACGCGGCCCAGCATTTGACACTTGTTACCAGTTTTTCAGTCCATCAGGTGCAGCAGCCACACCCTGTGGAGCAAAGTAGATGTAGATGTAGTCACTAGTAAAAAGAAAAGTGTTCTTTTATTGATCAGTTCATCAAAACACAGTTCATAGTCTTTGGACTCCAGTTTCTCATCCAACAGTAAATGTAGAGCAATCCAGGCTCCTCAGCTCCTCAGTCTCTTCCTTTGCGTTCGTACCCAGAGCTCCCACATTTCATCCATCGTTCATTTAACATGGAGTCTTCAGTCACTGGCTGCAACCAAAACACCTCAGGTTGAACCCAGACACAGTCTCTGTGTCTGTTGGCACATCATCATTCTGTGTGCTTCCTCAGTTGACAGTTTGCATACAGTTCATCACTGTTGCACATGATTTTGCTTCTAAAGAACACAGAATGTCTTTTCTCATGAGACTTATTGAAATGTCAGCTCACTTGACAAATTAAAGGATACGTCAGGTTGCTCCTTTTCCTCTTCGGGCCTTTCTGGACCTCCTTATGGCCAACAGGCTGTTGGTCTCGCCCAAGAGGTCATGTGGCAGTCTCTCTGGAGGTGACCTGTGAAGTTACCTTTAAGCAGGTTGTTCCTCTGTTGAGTAGGCTGAGTGAGTCCAAGCAGCGGTCCTGGCTGTGACAGTTCTCTCCTTCCTCCACGCCAGGTCACTCTGCCTCTCATCTGCTTCTAGTTTCTCCCACTCAGGTGTACAGGTCCAGATTGTCACCTTGATTAACATGCATGTGTACAACAGGCACAGCAGATTCAGTTAGAGTGTTAGGAACAGTTGGTGCAGGGAATCCACCCGTTACCTGTGTAGTGCTGACAGCAGGAGGAGCAGGCTGGGTGAGCGAGAAGAAGCTGCAAGACTCTGAGCAGTGTTAGCAGTCAGCACTGCAGCCTGAGCCTCAGTGTGCAGTTATCAGAGGTGTTTAGCCTTCTCCTTCCTCTGATTGGTCAGCTCTCTCAGTCTCTCTCCTCCGTTGGAATGTATGCAGCACTTTTGCTGGACTCTCCTCCTCTGTCAGGATTTCTCCTATCTTAGAAGAGCTCTGCCATCAGGATACTGCAGCCTGAAAAACTCCACTATACAGTGTGTTGCATCTCCAGTTTCACATCATCAGGCAGGTTAGTCTGGAATACTCTGCTCAGCTCACTGGGATGTCTCCCAAGAGCTTAAATGTCTCAAAGTGCAGAGTAGCTCCTGCAGCATTTTCTCCAAAGGAAATGATGACTTACTTGGTTTTTGTGATGTTGAAAACAGTCCATCAGCCATTCTCACCATGTCCATAAACATCCATGGCTCATGGGTAGACACACCTCACCCCCTTCACGGTGGAGCACACAGACACATTGCGCTCCCCCTCCTCCCACTCAGGAGGTAAGAGTTCTTGTGTGTCTGGACGTCACTTTGCTGACTGTCCGTCTGGTGTATTATCTTCCAACCTCTGCAGCCGTCTCCCTCTTGCTCCTGCCTCCTTTGCAGAAAGGTCATCCTCTTCCTTGTCCAGCTGTTGTTGTTGTTGTTTAGGAAGGTTGCTGTGGAGACCTGCAGCATCATCTGTAAATCATCTCTGGACACAATGTTAGTAGAAGAGAACAGATTGCATTCTGCTCATGTACTCTGCTCTTTGTCTTCATGGTTTTTGTTTAAAGGTCCACTTCTTGTGTGACGTCACTCACTGCAGTTTGCTCAGAGGACATGCTTCTCAAAAATTACCTTCAAGCACCTAAAGAATAAAGTGGAGGCATTTTCTGCCACAATGGGGCAGAGGAAGAAACTTCAGGAATTTTTCCTTTTTTTTTTTTTTTTTTTTTTTTTGACTGTTTCACCTCCACTTCATTACATAATTTCTGTTTACCATAGATTTTGCTTTAATCTATTTCCCCTCTATCATAACCCCAAAACCACTTTCTATCAGTAAACACATTCTCATCTATGTTCAACTCAGCAACATGCCATGTTAAAAGATACCAGGTGAAAGTCAGAGATGGAAGTCCATCATTGTCATTGTGCATACACCACACTCCTGGTTGGAGGTGGATATTACCGTTTTATTACCGTGTGCATGGGGCTGTGGATCACCCCCTGTTTTAGAGGGTCTCCATGGGTTCCTTCTCCACACTCGCTCTCTGAGAATAACAGTGTCCACTGTGAAACAATAACTGTCTCTCTGGCTGTAAGTTCTACTCAAAGAGTAATCTCTCAGCACCATCAAATTTATTCATTTCATTTGCTATTTATTTCAAATGTATTTATTTATATACTAATTTGGTAAACTTACAGATTTAACTCTATAACTATGTCTGGAACCAGGCAGATATACAGCAGAGAGGTCATTGCAACTCAATTTGCCCCCTTCTTCTAAACCCTCCGGTATTCAAAGAATGCGCTGAGGTGAAGACATCATCTGCACTGAGAACACACACACAAATATCCAAACAATATTTCCCGAGGACCAACTTACAGATTTTTCTCTTTCTAGGAACTCCTTTTGACTTCATCTTGAATTATATTTTAAATTAAGGTTCTTGTGAGTTGTCAAAGCTTCAGGTTGATCAGCTGAGTGTCCTGCAGTCTCTCAGACCTGTTACACAGAAGTGTTTCTAATAATCAGATTATATTTTGTTTCTAAAATTCCTTTATTTCCTCAGAGGCTCAGCTGTTATTTCATCCTCTGTAATCTATTCTCACCACTTCTTTACCTCACTCACACCTACTACATTTATATTTTCACTTCAATCTATTTATTTTAGGCTCAGTTTGTGTCCAAGCTATATTATTATCATTACTATCTTGTTATTATTTATTATTCATACTATTGTTGTTATTATAGCTATTTTATTTAATTCTCTTACTCCTTTTCTGCCAAATATTTTAACATTTATTTCCCCTTATTCTTCCAAGTTTATGATTCATTCTTACCCATTCACTTAGGCTTTTTTGATTTTATTTGACTCTTTTTCTAGTTAATGTTACTTCTCTTATTAGTTTTAATCAATCCAATTATTCTATCAGAGGTTTATCACATTTAAATGGGTTATTCTTTTACTCAAATGTATTTAAACTGTTCCTGTTTTCCCTTTTTGGTCTCTAATTTAACACTTCTAGCCCCTCCAGATTATCTACTTTCAAACTTTTTACACTCTTCAATATTAACTTTAAACCTCAATGATTAATTTTCCTAGTTTACACTTATTTCTCACAATTTTATGCAAATTTTCATTCAACAATTACATAGAAAAGCAGACAAGCTCTGCTTTTAATATACACACACAAGCAGATGTATGCTGCTGCAGGCCGAGGCCTTGCAGCCTGCAGCAGGCCCATCTCTATAAATCACTCCTCTACTACACTGACCACCAGTTCATGAACACATCTAGTTTGGTTTATTTAATCTACACTCAGATTATTTCCCAGTTATTTTATTGTTACCATTACATCATATTATCTGTTATTCTACTACAGCTGTTAGAGATTTTATTTATTTCTTCACTATCTTCTAGTTTTCCCCAAGTATTTCCTCCCTTATTTTTACCAATTTCTCCCAATTGTGTCATTTGTTCTCGCTCACCTATTTTAAACTTCATCCATCCATCCATTCACTTCCGCTTATCCTGTTCAGGGTCGCGGGGGGGCTGGAGCCTATCCCAGCTGTCATAGGGCGAGAGGCAGGGTACACCCTGTACAGGTCGCCAGCCTGTCGCAGGGCCAACACAGAGAGACAAACAACCTTTCACACTCACATTCATGCTCTCATTCACACCTATGGGCAATTTAGATTAGCCAATTAACCTAACCCCAGTAAGTGCATGTCTTTGGAATGTGGGAGGAAACCGGAGTACCCGGAGGAAACCCACGCAAGCACGGGGAGAACATGCAAACTCCACACAGAGAGAGGGAGAGGCCTGAGCCAAGGTGGAATCGAACCCAGGCCTTCCAGATGGTATTCTAACTGTGAGGCAGCAGTGCTAACCACTGCGCCACCGTGCTGCCCTATTTTAAACTTCTAATTCTAATCTACTTCTTTTCAGCTTTTCTATTGACCAACATCAATTTTAACATTGTTTGGATGACTTACTGGCTCCAGCAGGAGCTTTGTTTGGTTCACATGACTATTTTTATTTGAGCTCCTCCTGATTGTCCAGTCTTTAACCTATTACTGGTTACAAGGTTACTACTAACCCCAATTCATAAATTCCTTATTCACATATGCCCAACTTTTTTTCTTTTAGAGCAGAGAGAGAACTGCCCAGCGACAGCACTCTCTCTCTCTCTCTCTCCCAAACTCCCTGCCTGGTTACACACACACATCCCAGGCTCTCCCACACACACACACATACAGGCGGGTAGACACACACACACAGGTCTGCAGCCAAGGCCTTTGCAGCCGCAGCAGCTTCTCTCCCCTCATCCCACAGCAGGTTATATTCTTGAAGCACAATTTACAGCAATTAACAAGGATAAATGAATTATACTTTTCAAAAGCAGAATATACAGTAGGGAATAACTACAAGCCCAGGCAGTATGTACAAAATATTACCTAAATACAACTTAACCAAGTGGCACCACTTATCCAGTGCCTGATGTCATAATCTTGAGCCGAATCTCGATGTCTTATATTCAAAAGGTTTCCCCCTTCAGAGAGCTACCCCTAAAAGCTTATCTCAATTCGCCCCTGGTAGTTGTCGACCCCGGCCGTGCAGCCCACTTCCTTCAGAACCCGAACACTTTTCGAATTCCGAAGAATCGTGCGGTAACAGCCGTGCGACTTTTGCTAGCTTCCTTTATTCATACAGTGACTCCTCCAGGCCGAATCTGTCAGTGTCTTGTCGTCTAAAGGCTTTCCGAATTGTCTCAGACAACCCCCAAGAGATAACTTCCGGATACACGACCTGGGCAATATCTCCCGCGGCAGATGGCGGCCTGAGCTCGTCCGGCCCAAGATAAAAGGTTGGACCGGATAATTCTCAGTGGTAAATCTCCGCGAGACCATTTCACTTTATTCTCAACAGCGCTACTCAATATAATACCTCACAGAACAAATAACGACAAGACGAACAGACAAAACAAACACCATTCACAGCTGCGATTTCACTCACAACACGCATTCAGAGTTCAGCCATGCAATAAAAACCCCAGACACAACATCCGCTCAATCCAGGAGTCTCCTTTTATCCAGATTAGACCATTTTAGCTCAAAATAGCCGACCACAAAACCCTTAAATTTTACAAATTCTTTATCCAGAGCAAGACAGCTGTTTTATTTTGAAAGTGTAACCAGGAACCTGGGCGGAAGTCTCAGTCACACGGACGACACCAATGATGCAGAAAACTGCTTTACTTACTTTTGCGCGCTTTTGGTGTTCTCCGTAGCAACGTGAGGCTCCGTCCAAACCCTAGGTACCTCTCCAGCTGTTCTTATCTCGGAGTCCCATCTGGGGTGCCAAAATGTCGGGTCGTGGTTTCGGCTCTCTCCAGATGTTTCTCTTACCAGGCGGAGGGGAGACCAATGGAAGCAAATGCACCTTGAAAAAAAACTCCACACTTCACAAAAACTCACTGGAGATGAGCAGGTTTCGTTTCCAGGATTTATTGAAGCACAAAGTTAAATAAAGTACCAGAAAGCAAAAAGCCCTCCCGAGAGTGAGTGCCTTTGGAGCCGTTACAAAGGTGGTAGAGGAAGAGCAAAAAAGTAGAAGTCCAGAATTTAACAGAGTATAAGAAAGCAAAGAAGCCCTCTCAGGAGTGAGTACCTTGCAGCCGCAGCAACAGGGGAAAAAGGAAGAGCAAAGAAGAGTGCTCCCTCCCAACTTTGCCTCTGCCTTTTATCTCCCAAACTCGCACCTCCCCTTGCTGTTATCAGGAGTAGAGGGCATAGTAAGATGCTCTATCCATACTTTCTCATTCCTTGAAACACTTTTGGGGCGGTCTTTATCTCGATTCACGCATTACTCCCTTACAGAAGCCCAGGTGCGCCTCTACCCCTCCCTTCCGGGACACACTCCCCGCTACTTGCCCTCCCCTCTGACGATGCTGGGTCAAAAGTGCACTGTGTACAAAGGTGAATTTCTAAAAAGGGCCGGGTGCAGCACTCCCAGTGGAAAAAACCAGGCCTTGGGCAGAGCAGGCCTCCATCCTTTCCACTCACCTAAAGCATGCAGTGCTCTAGTGTGTGAGTGACAATATATGTGACAAATAATATATAATGTGACCATTAATTCAGATTAATATAGGTACTAATAAATGATACAGTAAAATACCAATATCAGATGATAAAAATATCCGACAATAATAATAAATAAATAAGAAATAGATAAATAAATAAATAAAATAATAATAAATAAAACTTATATCAGAGTAATTGAGAATAAATTAAGGACAGGGAAGGAAGGCAGGATAACATGTAGAAGGAGTGGAAAATGGTTAATGAGCAAATTGAAGACTTGGTAACGGTAATGAAAAAACAGAAAGAGACCACAAAGGACAAAAAGAGGGGTGGAAAATGAGTGAGGGAAGTTTTCCCTAGGAATGTAGCTTCAATCATTCCTAAATTCACGAGGGACACATCTGAGGCCCCTAGACTTTATTTAGATAAGGCCAAAGACACCTGGCTCCAAGAGACAGGTGCTCATCCGGATAAAGAAGGAGTGAATAAGGAGTGGTTCAGGAAGGTGGTACTGGAGGGAATGCCAAGGGAAATTCAGAGACTGATGCAAGACAATCCTATTATAAGATGAACAAGATGGACGAGCTTACAGCGTTAGTCAGGAGTCAGAGAGTGTATCAGGAATGCAGCCTAATGTGCTTTTCAGAGACATGGCTACACCAGGATATTCCAGATGACAACGTTTCCATTGATGGTTTTCAAACTATTCGAGCTGACCGGAGCTACACTGAGAGCGGTAAGCGCAGAGGAGGAGGGGTTGCTGTTCTAGTTAATAACCGCTGGTGTAACCCTGGCCACATTACCATCAAGGAACGTGTGGGTTGCCCGGATATCGAGCTGTTGGCTGTGGGACTGAGGCCATATTATTTACCAAGGGAGTTCTCCCATGTTATTATTGTGGCTGTTTACGTCCCCCCCTCTGCCAACCCGACGTCGGCGTGTGACGTCATTCACTCAACATTAGCGTGTTTACAAACTCAACACCCAACTGCCCTTATTGCAATTTCAGGTGACTTCAATCATGTCACCATGGAAAAGACACTCTCAAACTTCACCCAGTATGTGAACTGTCCCACCAGAGAGGAGAGAACACTGGACCTGCTGTATGCTAATGTTAAGGATGCATACAGCTGCTCCCCCCTCCCCCCTCTAGGGAGGTCAGACCACAACTTGGTGAAGCTCAGCTCCCGCTATGTGCCACTGGTGAAAAGTCAGCCTGTGACCACACGGTCAATTAAGGGATGGTCTGACAACACTTATGAAGCACTGCAGGACTGCTTTGAGGTGACAGACTGGCCGGCACTCTGTGAGCCTCATGGACAGGACATCGACAGGCTCACAGAATGCATCACAGACTACATTAACTTCTGTGTGGACACCATTGTTCCTACCAGGATTGTAAAATGCTACCCAAACAACAAGCCGTGGGTAACAAAGGACATTAAAGCACTTCTCAACAATAAGAAGAAGGCCTTCAGGGCTGGCAACAGGGAGGAGGTGAGAACGATCCAGAGGGAACTCAAAACAACAATTAGGGAGGCTAAAAACAATTATAGGAGGAAGCTGGAGCTGAAACTCCAGCAGAACAACATGAGGGAGGTATGGAGTGGAATAAGAACCATCACTGGCTTCAGGACCAGCAACAATAGGGGAATGGAGGGCAGTGTGGACAGGGCCAATGAGCTAAATCTGTTCTTTAACAGGTTTGACACTGCAGGCTCTGTCCTCCCTCGTCCAGACAGCTCTGCTGCCGGTCTCCAGAAGTCCACTCCACCCCCACCCACCCCCACACTTCACAATAGCCTGCTTCCTTCCTGTGATGGCCCTCTTGACGTCTCCACCCCTCCCCCACCCGCCACCTCTACAGTTAGTCTCACTGCTGACCAGGTGAGAAGACAACTTAAGAGACTCCACAAAAACAAGGCTGCAGGCCCTGACGGGGTCTCCCCCAGGGTGCTTAAAGCCTGTGCCACCCAGCTTTGTGGAGTACTGCACCATGTCTTCAATATGAGCCTGGATCTTCAGAGGGTCCCTGTGATGTGGAAGACATCTTGCATCGTTCCGGTCCCGAAGATGACGCGACCCAGTGACGTCAAGGATTACAGGCCAGTGGCACTGACTTCCCACATAATGAAGACCATGGAGAGGCTCGTCCTGGATCAGCTCCGGCCCATGGTCCAGTCATTTCTGGACCCCCTCCAGTTCGCCTACCAGCCCCGCCTGGGAGTTGAGGATGCCATTATCTACCTGCTAAACCGAGTCTACGCTCACCTGGATAAGCCGGCCAGCACTGTGAGGGTCATGTTCTTTGACTTCTCAAGTGCATTCAACACCATTCAGCCTGCTCTTCTGGGTGATAAGTTGACAGCGATGCAGGTAGATGTCCCCCTTGTGTCCTGGATTGTTGCCTACCTGACTGGCAGACCACAGTATGTACGGCTGCAGCACTGTGTGTCTGACAGAGTAGTTAGCAACACTGGAGCCCCACAAGGGACTGTCCTCTCTCCCTTCCTCTTCACCCTCTACACCACAGACTTCAGCTACTGCTCAGAGACCTGCCATCTTCAAAAGTTTTCTGATGACTCTGCAATAGTTGGATGTATCAGCAGGGGTGATGAGGATGAGTACAGGAGGACAGTGAAGGACTTTGTCACATGGTGCAAGCGGAACCATCTAGAGCTCAACGTGACAAAGACAAAGGAACTGGTGGTGGACTTGAGGAAAGACAAGGCACCGGTGGCCCCTATGTCCATCGGAGGGGTCAGTGTGGACACCGTTGAGGACTACAAATATCTGGGAGTACACATTGACAACAAACTGGACTGGGCTAAGAACACTGATGCCCTATACAGGAAGGGCCAAAGTCGCCTCTATTTTCTGAGACGCCTGAGGTCCTTCAACATCTGCCGGACTATGCTCAGGATCTTCTATGAGTCTGTGGTGGCGAGTGCCATCCTCTATGCTGTTGCATGCTGGGGCAGCAGACTGAGGGCGGCAGACGCCAACAGACTCAATAAACTGATCCACAAAGCCAGTGATGTGGTGGGAGTGGAGCTGGATTCGCTTATGGCAGTGTCGGAGAGGAGGATGCTGTCTAAGCTGCAGGCCATTATGAACAATGGCTCCCACCCACTCTACAACACAGTGATGGGACACAGGAGCACATTCAGTGCAAGACTCATCCCACCAAAATGCACCACAGAGCGCCACAGGAGGTCATTTCTACCTGTGGCCATCAGACTCTATAACTCCTCCCTTAATAGGTGACATTGTGGTTCATCAGTGTCATTCACTTATCAGTATTCAATTGTACATAAAATTGTTTAAATTTCCATATACATTGTACATACACTATATACATTGTACATTGTACATACACTTATACATTGTACAAAAAAGGACTGTGCATATATATATAATGACACCTATTTAAAAATTTTTGCACTCACAATTTTCATATGTGTATAGATTTAGATGTGTATATAGTCAAAATATCTCTTTAGTCTTTATACTTTTATGCCTTTAGTGTATGTTATTGTGTTTTAGGTTTACTCGTTTAAATGAAACGGTTGCAGCTGTAACAGTAGTAATTTCCCTTTGGGATCAATAAAGTATTCTGACTGACTGACTGACTGACTGATATACCAGGGTGTGAGGACACCAAATGGAAAAGACACTTAGTACACCATATGCAGCGATACAAAGACACAAAAGATGAAGAATCCAGTAAGGTGAAGGATTTACAGGTTCAATTGTTGAAACTCCAACTCGGCAAAGCAAGACAAGAAGCGACTGAGTTAAAGAAAAAGAGTAAACGGACCACAAAACAAATGGTGGTTCGCATGGCGAACCCAGAAGAACCGAATTGGCTGGATTTGGATCCGGATTCGGATCCTGCCGGTCATCGGCTACCATTTCCACAGAAAAACTCACAGCGTGGGTGGGGGGCTCCGAGGGGGAGACTTTTGAGACCGTTTGGCGGACTAGGGGGACCACCTCGTGCATTAGCCTGTTTTTGGTGTGGTCAGATGGGTCACTGGGTCAGGAGCTGCCCTATGAACAGACAAGGACCAGCAAGCCGTGGGAGAGCGCGTGGCAGCCCTCGCCTGAATACATGGGCATCACCATAACACCCAGGAGGGTGGATAGCGCCTAATCCACAGGCCGCACTCGATCATCGGTTTGCACCAGGAGTGCAGTACCAGGCTCCAGGGGGCCAGTACCCCCTGTGGGAGGACACCTGGGGTTTGGATCCAGGACAGTATTGACACACCCCACAGGGAGGCCACGGAGGAGAGGGAACGGCAGAACCACTTCTCCCAGTGATGGTGGCAGGCAAAACAATGCCATTCCTGGTTGACACAGGAGCAATTCATTCCATAAGAAGACAATTATCTGGGCTGACACCGTTGTCGGACAAGACAGTCAACGTGGTCGGCTTCTTTGGGGTGCCACAAACTCTGACATTTACTGGGCTTTGTTGAAACCAGAAAGGCCAAGATAGACAGGCATATTGACTTTGTTTCGTAGGTGGGAATCCTGGATCGCTGAATTGGGACCATATGTCTCTACGCCTGACCCTCCCCATGTCACATTGTTCTATGATTGAGATGACACAGATTGGTATAAAGACGCTTTTGCCGAGCTGGAGGGTCAACAATGGCAGGTAGCAGTTTTTGATTTATACGTGGCTCCTGAGGGAGTCACAGCGGCGGTTATTCTCACCTCCGATCAACAAAATTGGTATATGATGGCGGAGACATCTGTTCCACATGTCTCGCTGGCATTATATTCAGGACACGCGGCTATAGAATTAGGGCCCATGATGAAACGCATAGGTGGCCTGACAGATTGGGTCCCGACACAGATCCCCGGATTCACTTATTTTCCAAGTACCAAAAAGTACCGAATGGCTCATGATTTGCGGGCCGTAAATAAAATTGTGGTAACTCTCACCCGACTGGTGCCAAATCCCTACACCGCTTTCTTATCACTCCTTCTCACACAAAAATGGTTTTCCTGTATAGACCTGGCTCTTCCAGATTGCGCATTCTCTTTTTTTTTTTTCTCTTTTTCTTGGATGTTTCTGTACAGGACAACGTGGTCAATGGTGTCCTGTATCAGAAACAAAGGGGGAGAAGGGGTATTTAAGCGTGATGCTGGACCCATTAGAAAGAAGGCACCTGGTGTGCACACAACACGCAGCAGGGATAGCAAAACGTATTCAGAAGCTTAGGGCAAAGTTGAGCGCATGAACCAGAATTTAAAAACTAAATTGGCTAAAATCTGTGTATAGAGCAAAATTGATTGGGTTATAGCCCTATTAGTAGCATTCTTACAAATAAGGAGCTCACTTAACAAAGTAACAGGGTTCACACCGTTTGAGCTGCTCACAGGTAGACAGTTCCCAGGCCCTACAGCAGCTATTTCTGGGGAAGGCCAACACATAACCAATTTCCAGTACAAATCATATTTTGATGAACTTAAAGCTTTGTTTTCAGGTTTTGTTTCACAGGTGCACGATGGAGTGATGGGACGCCAAAAGGGAGAGCCACACACAGCAGAGTGGGTCCTTCTGAAGGTCATCAAGAGGAAGTGGTCAGAGCCCAGGTGGACAGGACCCCACCAGGTTGTCGAGAGAATATCGCATGCCGTGCGCCTACAAGGGAAAGGAGACACCTGGTACTACTGGAGCCAGTGCGCTCCAACAGAAGAACCAGGAAGAACGGTTCAAGAAATCCAGAGCGTGTTGAAAGGGTCATCTGCTGGCGACTCCAACAAGGCTCTTCCACAAACGGGGCAGAATAATCCCCAGGTAGAGTCTCTGGCTGAGGTAGTCTACCCTCAGTCAGCAACGTGATCCAAACCGGCTGGGAAGGATCTGAAGAAAGAAGAGAGAAGAAGGAAGACCGAAAGAAAAGCTGACTAATTATATTTTTGTTTTTCTTTGTATATCTAGGTTAACCGCCATGATGGGCCAGCGGTACGGGAGTTGGAAGTGGTTAACAGTGTTGTCTGTGCTTAGTGTAATGTTTGTGTGGGGAATTTTGGGATTGTGTAAAAAAGGCCAAGACAGCAGGGAGAGACCCCAAACCATTGACCAAACACCAAGGGTAAGATGTTCTAAAAGACAGGCCTCGGGGACAGGTAAGCTAAAATCACATGATACATGTTTAAACTCTTACGGGGGGTTGGAACTTAATTACATAGAAGGGACACCTCAATCATTCCATTTCGATCTTTGCGACATAATTGACTGCGGCGGGAGATCAGTAACTTGGCGGGGTTATGACTTGTATTTGTGTGTGGCCCCAGGAGTACAAGCTGATTGTTCCAGAGGGAGCAGACCGTGTGGGCCCTTAGGATGTCTTAATAGCTTATGTTCAGATTGGGGACAGGTAATAGCATGGACGGGTCCCTTTTGGACCCCAAATTATTCTTATGGTCCACAGGGAAAGGCGTCTCAGATAAAATTTCAGAAAATTCTGCAAGGGGGATCGAGACAGCAGAAGGTGAACCCGGTAATGGTAAGTATTGACCGAATAACTGGGGGTTTTTTTCCCCCTGATCACAAGGTTTTATATTTAATTTTAGGTGCAGATCAGACGGGGGCTGACGCACAGGGAATAATTAAAATAAATTTTATTGGCAAGGCACAAACGCAAACCTCGCAAGCAAATTTCGTTATGGACAAAACTAGGCCTGAGATAGAACCGGTGGTAGATTTGCGAGTCAAAGTAACCGATTATACAAAGCTCACAGCGCAAGAAGCAATAGAGCTTGCGACTGGATATGGACAAGGAAACATGTGGCTGGACAGGTTAGTATCCACAGCTCGCGAACAGAGGATGGAGGACTGTGTTGCCTGCGCCTCAGCCCGCCCACATTTATATACTGAACCCGCCCCATTATATCTGAATGGCACATGGGGGTATAATTGTATGCTAGGATTGACCCGAGAAGGGACCCCCTTGAATTGTTCTACATTGGCGGCGATATTTCCCCCAATTGATAACCGAACCAAATCGGCCCCGTTTGAACCGGTCAAGGGGCAATCAAACTTACGCCTGTTTCAAGTTTAACTCGACAACTCGAGCCAGAAACCCAACTTCTGTTAGGACATTGTTGGGCAATATCGATTCAAATTGGTGCAGCACCACATTAGGCGGGGATGAAATTGGAACATGGGCTAGAAGTGGGTTGTATTATTATTGTGGGTGTAGGCGGCTAACTGTAAGAATTCCAAACAACTCTGATGGAGTTTGTGCAATGGCTCGATTGGCCACCCCGCTGCTGCTATTGGGAGAAAGAGTAACCCCGCTTAAGGTAGATTCGCGAAGCGCGGCGCAAGGATTGACCCATCGACGTCGCCGACATGTTCTGAATAAACGGGATTTGGTAACTGAATTCATGGGAAACGGAAATCCAACATATCTGGATGCAATTGGTGTACCGCAGGGCGTTCCAAATGAATTTAAATTGATAGATCAAGTGGCTGCCGGCTTTGAGAATATCCCAATTATTTCAGCGTTGTTTCCAATCACTCCAAACAAAAATGTGGATCGCATAAATTATATCCACTACAATGTTTTGAGACTGGCAAATCTAACCAGGGATGCCGTAGAGGGCCTGGCGGAACAACTAGGCCCCACGTCGTTAATGGCTGTACAAAATCGCATGGCCTTGGACATGTTGTTGGCAGAAAAAGGTGGAGTGTGCGACATGTTCGGTGACATGTGTTGCACGTTTATAACAAATAATACGGCTCCGGATGGCTCGGTAACTAGGGCCTTGGATGGTCTTAGGACACTGTCTAAAACCATGCATGATCATTCGGGGTTAGAGAATCCGGTGGATGAATGGTTCAATAGGGTATTTGGGCAATGGAAGGGTTTCATTATCTCTCTGTTGATGTCACTGGCTACTTTTGCAGGAATTTTGGTCACTTGTGGATGCTGTTGCGTGCCCTGCATCCGGTTCCTCTGTGTTCAGTGTATTACCAGAACTATTGAAGGAGGGATTAAGGGTCCACCTCTGGCATATCAGATGCCGTTGCTTGGAGTGGATTCAGAGGAGCTGGAGTGGGAGCCTGCAGGAGCAGCCACAACTGATTGTGAGCTCTAGAAGAGCTCAAAAGGGGGGATTGTTTTGATATTTGTTTTATTGTATGCTTATTATAGAAAATGTATGTTGTCCTGTGAACAGAGGGAATTGCTTAAGAATTATATAATCATATTATGAAGTATAAGGTAGAATCAGAGCTGCATAGGTCAGTGACAGTTAGGGTGCGGCTTGATGGAAAGCAGGGACAGATAGAAAAGAAGGCCTTGGAGGGAAAAGAACTCCTTATATGGTAAGGCAACTTAGGGGTACAAGAGCTGAGGGGGAGACGGACACAGACAGACCACATGACAGACTGAGAGAGAGAGAGATGCTTAAGGAGTGGTAAGGAAAGCTTAATATGTTCTCTAAGCATGCTTGTAAAATCATTATGAATCTGCATTATTATTATTACTATTTTTGTATTCTGAGTGTGTTTTAATAAATTTAATAATGAAACTGAAACTCTGATCCTTACCGGCCTTTTATCAGAACGAATCTGGGGGGAGCGGGATGAAGGATTCCTGCATCTAACAAGATAAAACTGAAATTCTTGTACTCGGCCCCACAAATCTTAGAAACATGGTGTCAAACCAGATACTTACTCTGGATGGCATTACTTTGGCCTCCAGTAACACTGTGAGAAATCTTGGAGTCATTTTCGACCAGGATTTGTCCTTCAATGCACATATTAAACAAATACATAGGACCGCTTTTTTGCATTTGCGCAATATTTCTAAAATTAGAAACATCCTTTCTCAGAGTTATGCTGAAAAGCTAATCCATGCATTTATTTCTTCTAGGGTGGACTATTGTAATTCATTATTATCAGGCTGTCCTAAAAGCTCCCTGAAAAGCCTTCAGCTGATCCAAAATGCTGCAGCTAGAGTACTGACAGGGACTAGAAAGAGAGAGCAGATTTCTCCCATATTGGCTTCTCTTCATTGGCTCCCTGTTAAATCTAGAATAGAATTTAAAATCTTTCTCCTCACATACAAGGTCTTGAATAATCAGGCCCCATCTTATCTCAAAGACCTCATAGTCCCATACAGATGCAGCCACCGAAAATGGCCGGCCGATCCGTGACGCGACCTTGGCCAGTCCTTGGCCGATTCGTGGCCGAACCTCGGCCTAAACGCGATCCCCCGCTAATGACGTAGGAATTCCGGCCACTGGTGGGAACGCCCCTAAGCAGCATTTGGGGAAAATGGTGGTAATGTCTTGTTTATCCACCAGGAGGAGCAGTAATAGTGGAAGCGCATTCATTTACAGCCCGCTGTATACTGTACCAAGGATCCTCACATCATTGAACTGTAATTGTAAGCGGAACTGTCCATTAAAAACAATAGAAAGATGAGAGTAAAGCGGTCATTATAGTGGAGCGGTGAGTATTGTCTGGAGGGACGGGCTGGGCTTGAAGTTCAGCCCGGGACCTCGGACAGGCTGTGAGCGCTGCACTGCCAGCGAAACTGGGTAAAAAAATAAATGTAATAATTCTGATCACCAGCCGGTTTGGCCTGGGAATGACCTGGGAAGCCTAATCCTCTCATCAGTGTCACATTGTTCTTTCAAGTCTTCACAATGTTAAGCTTTTTGTTTGTTTATATTTTCCCTTTTATTTTATAATCAAAACTGCGACCAAAATGACTCCTTCTCAAACTAATAATACCGGCAGTCGTTATTGTATGCTGAGCTAGGGTTAGGGTTAGTAATTGCATAATAAGTGGATTATTATTTACTTCTTTGACTCTCCTCCATCTGCTTCATCAAACCTCAGCAGTAAACATATATGAAGGCAGCAGCTGACACAGTAACAGTGAGTGCAGCACACTGTGCAGTCTAAACTCTGCTCTGATTAATTATAGGAATGTACAGCGAGTCAATCAGGATTGTGAAACGTCAGCTGCAGAGCCCCCAGCCTCCATCATCAGAGCCCTGCCCGGTTCATTTTCCATTTTATAAACAATACTTTAGAGGTTTTAGTGAAGTCACACTGTGACAGTGACGTGCATTAGTGTGTGTGTGTCATCAGTGGCTATAAAAGGCCTTTTCTTAAAGGATAAAGTGGAGTTTGAGCCACAGTTACGGCGGAGCGGCGGCTCCTTGAAATGGGACGCAGCCTTCCTGCGGCAGACAGCTAGCAGCAGGAACCGGACGCGCCAGGTTAGCCTAAGAAGCTACTGAGGCGTCCGTGACAACTACCATAGAAACAGCCTTTTAAGACCGTTTTAAAAACATCCTCAGAGTTCAAACGAACAAAAATATATGATTTGAAACAGTTACAGCTGCAGAGCTGTGACGGCTTCTTTAAACGTTGTTTACATAGATGATCATGAATGATACGATGTAGCTAGCAGTGTAGCTAGCAGTGAATGAGGTGACGTCATTGTGTGCGCATTTCACAGCTGTCTGTCTCAGTCTGTTGTTGATATTACTCCAATTAACATGTGTTTACTTTCTCTGGACCATCTCAGGTCCACCGTTACAATTTCAGCCTACAAAATGATTCCAATATGAACACACACTCTAACATCAGTGCGCTTTATGAAGTCCAATCCTTAAAATAAATATTATGTTTGTAAACATTCATGTCTCTGAAATAAGTACAGATGTTCATGTTTGTCATTACCATTTTATTTGTTTAGAGAATTGTGAACTTCACATTGTGTATCTAATCAGAGTCTCAGCAACCTTCAGTCAGAGACTGAGACTGGATCACAGCTTTAACCTCTGCAGAGTCACAGACAGACACAAACCTTCCAAATCACACACAAGCAGCCCAGTCTCATCATTTTTGGATGCCTCTACTGTACACTACACTGTGATCAATATATTAAAAATAATAAATGAAAAGATAACATTCACATAAAGCTGTTTGAAAGTAAAATTAATAGGTACTTTCCAATAATATTTTTAAGGATCTCTGTCAGAGACCAGACAGAGCCATGACTCTCAAGAACCAGAGACTGAAATATGGAAAGAAAAAAAAATCCCTATGAGAAATAAATGTGCAACAGTAAATATTTTTTTCCAGTGGAAATAAATGTTTTGAAACAAAAGCTTGGGATATCATCAAACCAGAAAAATAGAACTCATTTTTTTCTCTAATAACACACCTTAGCATGTAGTAATGTGACACATTTCCAAACAACAATACATAGATTTTGTTCAATGTTTTGATTGTGGCAGTGAAAACACATGTTGCTGTGTGAGTGTGACTGGCAGCCTGTGCACTGAGACCATGAAGCCCACTTCTCTGAAGCAGCTTCTTCTTCTTCTTGGCATCAAAACAGAGGTGGGAGAAATCTACCAAAAGGAAAAAGAACATCTGAGGTGAAACCAGTCAGGACAAATGATTAAATTATATATAGTAGTTCAATACAGCCTCTCAGGTAGCTTTGTGTTGATTTCAGCTCACTGCTCCTGTCTGTGGACCCGTGGTTTTTATGTTTGTAACCACTTAACTTCCATTCATCTATTTAACTCAGGGAGGAGAAATGTCAGGTTGGTGCAGGCTGGTGAGTTTAGGAGGGAGGTGCGTTTGGTTCTCTGTTGTCATTATCTGAAAGATTTGGTTCACCCTGTGGCTGGGCTGTATCTGGGGTTATGTTGGACCTGTCACACTTAGCAAGTTTCCCAGGTTGGTGTTTATGGTTTAGAACTTCTAGCTCTGGAGCAGCATCTGTGGCTGTGTAGGGTCCCGTTGGTTTTTGCTGTTTCTCCAGATCTGCGTTGGAAATTAGATTATTGATCTCAGTGCATTCCTAAACAGGCTGAACAAGGTTATATATCGTCACCCTCCTAAAAAAATGGTCAAAGACATTTTTTAAATTTTATTTTTGTCCAAATTAAATTTTCAACATTCAGTTCAGTTTTTTGTGTTTTCTGAAAAGCCTGAAAAAAATAAAGGGAGGGTGACGACATGTTTCATGGCTAAATAACATAACTGCTGCAGTCTGATGGTGACAGCAAGATCTGAAGCTGTGGGTGACGAGGAAGAGGAGGAATACAACAATTTGAAGAGATCCCTCAGTCTACAGTCAGCACAAAGGCTACATTAGTGGCTGTTTGAGTTTCCTTCCATCTGCTGTGAACCTGAAGCACGGAGAACACAAAACATCTCTTCCAAATCTGGGATCTCAATTACAAATTTGTTCTTATTAAAGGTGAAATATGTGTTGTGACCTGGCTTTTTATACACCTGGCGACCCTGGGTCATCATTGGTAACCCATCCCCACCCCCACACCCATCCCACACACATTCCGATCTACTGGCCCCGTGTACATAACAAAAGGTGGCCTAATGAGATGTAAACTGCCATTTGGAGGCGCTTGGTAGAAAAAGGAGTAGTGTGAAAATGCTGGTAGTTCTAGTGGTCCAAGTTGTTCACCCACTCTAAGTCTCAGAGTGGGCTTGGTTTGTGGCCTGAACTTGAGTTCAAGCTTCTCCAAACTCCACTGGTGTTGCTCTGCAGTAGCTGGTCCTCCATCTTCTTTCTATAGGTGTTTTTTCCATCCCTGATTTTCCTTCTGTGATCCTTCTGCACAGCTCTCAGCTCCTCCTTATTTCCTGATCTAAAGGCTCTCTTCTTCTCCTTCACGAGAGCCTTTGTTTCAGAGCCACATTTATGTACAACAAGTAATACTCAAGTGAATGTTAAACATGTATTAAAAGAAAAATGATTCAGCTCAGCTCACAAGAAACTGCTGGATACTATTCTGGAAATGCCTAATGAATACAAGGCCACTGTGAGCAATGACAAACCTTTAAACATGATAATCAAAAAGTACACATTAAGTATCATTGCTCACCTTTATTTCTGAGAATGTCACTTCTCAAAATGATTGCATGCTGTCAGCTCTCATGGGTGAAGTTTGGCTTTGAGGGTTGGAGAAGAAGCTTTCCAGCACCTTTGGATTTCCAATTCAGTTCTGAAAGAGCAAAGACACAAACTACAATGATGTATGAACTGGACATGTTTGATTGTTGCTGCAGCACTAAACAGGTTTACAAACTGGTAGCTGATATAGCCTGAAGTATTAAAGATGAACCTCCTCTTCCACAAAAAAAAAAAAGATTTAGTGGTTCTTATTGCTGTTCTCAAATCTGCTCCCTCCACTGATAAACAACAACAATGTAAAACATATTAATGAATCAGTAACAAAATTATGGTGTTGAAAGTAAGTAGCCTGATGCTTCTAGATTAGTGATTCCAAAGCAGGCTGAGTCAAAACCTGAGATGGAGACTGGGTTTGTTTAAAGCTGAGGACAGTGAATCAGTCCCTGCTCACTGACAGGATTCCCAGAGTCTGGAAGCTTCTCCATGATGGGAATGTAATACACTGCAAGTTTCAGCTCATTCTCAGGTGCTGGCAGGTTTCATGGATCCTCAGGTTTGTCACAGAGGATTAAAGGCAGCCAGACTTTGATCAATTCATTTCAGTTTTATGTGTATAGCGCCAAATCACAACAGTCACCTCAAGACTCTTTCCACAGAAGAGCTGAAGGCTCTGCATCCCATTCTACTCTTAAGTATCCTGGAACCACAAGTAAGCCAGCAGTCTGAAGTATAAACAGACTGCTCTTTGTTTAAATAGTGAATATAAGAAACTTGCTAATATAAGGTTTGTTTACAGTGAATATAAAGAAATCACGGGAACCTCCCCAGCAGTCTAGGCCTATAGCAGCATAACTAAGAGAGGCTTCAGGGACACCTGATCCAGCAACTGTGTTCAGACCAGTATCATTTTATTTTACATTGTGATAAGCCTGGGTCAGTTCAGTGCAGATTAAATGAAGCACTGTACTCGCAGATATTGAATATGGATGCACTGAAGCTCATCAGGATATTTATTTGGAATCTGTGGCTGAAAATAATCATTTTACTTAACTAGTAAGTCCAGAAGCTCATATTTCTGTCATAACATTGTTTAATAGTGAACGCTTTCCTACGATATCCGCTAACATTTGCACAAAAGACGGCAAAACCCGCAATAATCTCTACAAATGCATCTCAGAGTTGGGATATCAGCGCTCTCTTACACCACATTAATCTAAATTCAAGTGCTTATTGAACTCACTGCCTTAATAATATCACTATATAAACGCTGTCCATTGAAATCCTCTTACCTGAACACTGCAGCATCCGCCGGAAGTCAGCGAGCATGGCTTCTGTAGTCCTTCTTCTGTAGTCCTTCTTCTGTAGTCCTTCTCTGTCAGTGATCCTCCGTTAGAACGATAACTACCTTCTCGACTGACTACGAGGTGCAGACGGCCCTTGCTGGCCCATATCTACAGGCCTGAAAACCGCTAATAAAGTCAGTAATTACCTCATAACATCCGAAGCGGGTGAACTAATGCAATTTACCTGGACAGCAACGGGAATACGCGTGACCGTGGTCACGGCCGATGGGGGTCATGGGTACTGTAGTTCATTTATTTATTCATCATTTGTTCATGGATTTAACACAGAAGAAAAACGGCTTCAGACCACGGAACTCAGAAAAAATTGGACACCGAATATAGCACTAACCATAAACACGTAAATATAAATTTAGACCTAAAAAGCCCCACAATTGTCATCGTTACAACCATAATAAGCACCCCACATTAAATGAAACAAGGAGAAATTAATGTCAAAAGGAAAAGTGGCGCTTAAGGATCGCAATTAAAGGCATAATTCAGCTTCTGAGCTTCCGGTTCAAAAGAAAAGGGGGGAAAAAAGGGGGACAGGGGCAAAAAAAAAAAAAAAAAAAACTATACTGCAGCTTAGAAGCCGTGCTCAGAGGCACGAACTTTATCCCACTGCATTTCAGGCAGAATAGAAGTCGTGCCGAGTAACACGAAAAAAGAGGGAATTCGTGTTCATGAGCACGAATCAATAGATTAAATTTCGTGACTACTGCACGAACTGCCGTGAGACCAGGTTGGCTCAGCGCAGCACCGCTTCTTTTTTAACCTACTGTATTTATTTACTTATTTAGTTAAAAGATGAAGTGAAACAAAGGAATCTTTTGGTGATTCGCAATGGAAATGTGTGAAAGATCATACTGACAAAAATTTTAGGCATCTATTTTAGGTTTTCAAAACTTGATACTTCACCAAAACTTTTTTGAATCACAGAACTCAACGTTTTTGTTAAGAAGGCGCCACCTTTTGGTGACAGTCTACAATTGAGGGAAAGGGGTGTGTTCATGCTGGAAAGTAGATACGCCCAGGAGAAGGAGGGGGACTTCCAGCCCTACGACAGCCAGACGTCGGCCAGCTGGGGGCTGGACTTCAGCTGGCCGACGTCTGGCTGGATGCAGCAACTTTAGGTGGCTGCATCTGTATCACCCCAACAGAGCACTTCACTCTCAGACTGCTGGCTTACTTGTGGTTCCTAGGATACTTAAGAGTAGAATGGGAGGCAGAGCCTTCAGCTTTCAGGCCCCTCTTCTGTGGAACCAGCTCCCAGCTTGGATTCAGGAGACAGACACCCTCTCTTTTTTTTTTTTTTTTTTTTTTTTTTGCCTGTCATGTCTGGCAGATCTTGCAAACAGAACTGTGATCTGAATGCATTGTTGTGCCAAACATATTTGCTATTTCAAGATGAGCTCTATAGGTTCTCTATAGGCTCCTCTTGTTACTGTGTAATCCTTTATTTTATTTGAATTATTTTTAACATGCTATTTATCAAATTGTGCCAGAAATGACAGGCTTAAGAAATAGAAAAGAGAAAAGAAAGAAAAGAGAAAGGGAAAGAGGAAGAAGAAGAAAGGGAAAAAAAAAGGAGAGAAAATAGAAAAAAGAAACAGGAAAGAGTGCAAGTAAGTAAACCAAATAGTTAGCCACTTGTTAAACTTAAGATATTGACAATATCTGCAAAATTAAAGATTGTGTGGAGAAAAAAAAAAAAATAAATAAATAAAAATAAAAGAAGAATAGTTATACAAACCAACCATTTTGTGTCATTATGTGGGTATATGTGTTTGTGTCATGAAATGTACTTACCAATGAAGGCAGAAGGCCGCAGCCCCGCCCATCAGAACCCCGAGGCAGGCAAAGAGAATCCCAGGAAGCCCAGGCCACCAGCAGCCCATCAAGACCTACGAAGACCCGCGGCCACTCATTCCAAAGACAACCGTACACCCCTCCCAGCAGACGGAGGACGGAGGTCTCAGATGGAGTCCCAGCAGCCAAGGAGCAAGGGCACCAGAGCATTCGAGGCAACGAAAAGCCAGCCCCCCCCCAGCGGCCAGCCCCCCGCACGGCCGGCAGCAGGGCCCCAGGGCCCCCGGCACCCAAGGGCCGCCCGAGCCCCCACAGGGCCCCCCCCCCACGCCGAAGAAGCCAACGCAGCCCCGCGCCGCAGCCCCCAGGGGAGCAGGTCACCACCCACATCAGAACATCCGGCCCCACCCAGGAACCAGGAGGTACCCACACCCCAGGGGGGCAGGGGGGGAGAGGCAACCAGCAAGGAGCGGTCAGGAGGCAAGCCACCGGCCCAGACCCAGGTCCAGCCAAACATACAACCACACGCACACCGGCAAGCACACCCATGTACACATTTATACACAAACACACTCTCCCACACACATATAAACATAGATACACCATATTCACTCGCCCACCCATACTCACGAAGACTGTGACAAATACAAAGACACACATTCATCCATAGCTACCCACTCTCTGAAGATGGGAGCGGAAACCACCCCAGGGCCAACAGTGACCCCAAGATGCCGCCAGCCCGGTCCCCAAGGAACCACCCGACCCCGACCCCGGGCGAGGCATAAGAAATTGGGGTGTGAGATGCCCCCCCCCCCCCCCCTCCCCCCGCCCAACTTATAAGTGTATGTGTTTATGTTGTGAATGAATGAGTTGTATAGGGTGCAGTTAAAATTGAGGGGGCAGTTGTGCCACAAGCACCAACTGCTGGACGTCAGTGCTCGCCCACACCACCCCCCCAAAAACCCTCCATGTCTAAAATGCAAATAAAATTTGGGGACAGACAGAAATGAGGATCTGAATGGGGCCACCTCAGCGGCCGCCCCTCATCAACCTCTGTGTAACATGCCTGCCCCAAAGGTCCTATATGTATCGTGTAGTATGTGTGCATGTGTTGTGAATTATAATATCTATAGTGCAATTAAAAAGGAGATGCAAGTGGCCGCGTGACTCTGCACGCAGCCTCTCAACCCTACACCCTACGTGTGTGTGTGTGTGTGTGGGTGGGGGGGGGGTAAGACCAGGAAGGTGGAAGAAAAAAAAAAAAAAAAAAAAAAAAAAACCCCACCCAACCTGGAAGAAGAGAGCCAGCAGTCCACTGGCTCAGTAGGCACCCCGACCTCCCACACCCCAGCACAGGGCAGGGAGGGGTGAGCCCGGGGCCATGGTGACAGCATCCCAGAGCACTGCAGCACCTGAGACTGGTGCCACCGCCCCCATCATAGAGGGTAGCCCACTCTCACTAGACGCCCATTCACTCAACAATAGACACAAACAAGCGACAGGACATGCTGGCCTGAGTTGGAAATACGGTGCCCCGTCCCCACCAACCACCCCACCGCCGTCGGGGCCCCAGGGCCCAGCCCCCAAGCCACCCAGGGAAGACCAGCCAACCGACCGGGGGCCGGCACCCATCACCCCAAACACCCCGGACCACACCCCAGGACCGCAAGGCAGCACCATCCAAGCCCCCACCACCATCAACTAGAACAGGCACACAGACATCACCAGAAGGTCGCCCCAGGACTCCAGTCTCAGGAGGCTACCAGCTACACAGGCCCCCAGAGCTCCCACCCGACCGCCTACAAAGCACCTCAGGGGCAGAACCAACAGCCAACCACCCCCACTAAGTAATGGAGCTGATCAGTGGGAACCAAAGAGAGTCAAATTCCTCAAATTGATCTTTAGATGAAGCAGACATTCTCTCTAAACTAACATAATCTATTAATAAATTTCTGTACTGAGTAATACATAGTTTATTTTTTGACTTCCAATTCATAAGGATAGTTTTCTTAGCGATGCACAAGGCGGTGAGAACTATGTGTGACATATTTGACTCCATCACTAACTCACTGATGTCACCTAAGATGCATAGTCTGGGGGAAGTTGGGACGCGACAGCTAAACCATGTGGATAGGTCTTTACATATCCTTTGCCAAAATCTCTGAACAGGTACACAAGACCACAGAGCATGTAGATAATTCTCCTCTGAATTGCTTGTACAGTGGGTGCATATGTTTGAATGTGTAAGGCCCATTTGGAACATCCTTTGTCCAGTATAGTGTGTTCTATGGAGAATTTTATATTGTAAAAGTTGTACTTGGGGTCTTTTAGTCATTTTGAAGATATTTAAACATATTTCTGTCCATAAATTTTGATCTAGGTTAACAGAAAGATCACGCTCCCGTTTTGCAATTAGGAGGGAAACTGAATCATCAGTTTTCAGTAATAATTTATACAATTTTGACAACAATTTTGGGGTATAGAGGTTAAGAAATTCTGTTACCCATGTAGGTATTTCTAGATTCAACTGATTAAGGTTAAATCTTCCCTGTAAAATGGACTTAAGTTGTTGATATTCCAGAAATCTACCGTTGCCAATTCTATATTTTGACATAAGTTCTTGGAATGTAATAAGGTTTCCATCTTGGATAATATGTTCTAAAGTATTTACACTCTTATCACGCCATAATGGAAAATTCAGCATTTTCTTTTTCTGACAAATATCTGGATTGTTCCAAATGGGTGTTAGCTTACAAGGGAAGAGTGAAGATTTAGTTATTTTCAAAAATTCCCACCAAGCTGTCAGAGAAGTATTTATACTAAGGCTTTTATAGCAGTTATGATGTTTAATACTAGGGCTAATGAAAGGTAGATTCGAGATTTTTATTTTTCCACAAAACTCCTGTTCTAGATCCAGCCATGGGTTGTCTAATGAATTGGATTTGATCCACTTTGAAATATACTGCAACCTATTGCTTAAGAAATAGTAATAAAAGTTTGGTAATTCCAGACCTCCACTTTGTTTTGGCTTTTGTAAAGTTTTTAAGCTTATTCTTGATGGTTTGTTTTTCCATAAAAATTTTGAGATGTTTGAATCTAGTGACTTGAACCAAGGAATAGAAGGTTTATTAGGGATCAGTGAAAATAGATAATTAATTTTTGGTAAGACCATCATTTTAATGGCAGCAACTCTCCCCATGAGTGATATAGGTAAACTATTCCAACGTGTGAGATCATCCTCTATTGTTTTTAATAAGGGGATATGATTTAATCTTACCAAGTCTGAGAGCCTGGCGGAAAAATTTATGCCTAAATATCTAATATTTCCTGACTTTAGTGGGGTCCTAGGGGTTCTATGGAAATTACAATTCAGAGGCAAAACTGTTGATTTACTCCAATTGATAGAGTAATCGGATATAGATGAGAACTTATCTATCAGTGTGATAGTCTTCAAGAGAGAAGCTTGTGAATTCCCAAGGAAAAGTAATACATCATCAGCATAAAGGCTAAGTTTATGGTTCATATTTTCAGTTTGAATCCCTTTAATATTTGCATTTTGACAGATTGCTGCCGCTAGTAGCTCAATGAAAATTACAAAAAGAGAGGGAGAGAGTGGGCAGCCCTGCCTAGTGCCCCTCTGCAGACTGAAGCTTTGGGAAATGAGATCATTTGTCCTAACACGTGCATTTGGGGAGCTGTGTAGTGTTCTGATCCAGTTTATAAAGGATGAACCGAATCCAAATTTTTGTAGAACTGCTAGTAAGAATTTCCAATTTACCCGATCAAATGCCTTTTCTGCATCTAAAGACACGACTGTCGTCTCTAATTTGTTAATAGAACAATAGTCTATTATATTTATCAGTCGACGTGTATTATTGGCTGAGTGCCGACCCTTGATAAAACCTGTTTGATCTGGATGTACAATAAATGGAGTAATACTTTCTAATCTTTTGGCAAGGGCTTTGCAAATTGAGAAATTGGCCTGTAGCTGGATGGGAGTGTGGGGTCTTTGCCTGGTTTAAGAAGCAGGCTAATGTTAGCAGAGTTTAGGGTTGGAGATAAGATGTGATCACTCTGAATCTGAGTTACCATTCTGAAAAAATGGGAGCTAGCTCTGACCAAAATTCTTTATAAAACTCGGCTGGAAAACCGTCTGGACCTGGGGCTTTATTATTTGGGAGGTGCTGTACTGCTTCACTAAGTTCAGATAATGAAAGAGGTAAATCCAGAGCTGCAGCTTGATCGTCATCTAGTTTTAGTAGAATTATATTGTTAAGAAATTCTTCCATTTCAGTATCAGATGGGTTAATCTGTGGTGAGTATAAAGCTTCATAAAAGTCTTTAAAAGAGTTATTTATTTGTTGTGGGTCATGAGTAATGTTACCAGTCGAATCTTTAATAGAATAAATAGCTGTTTTTTCTTTATTTAGTTTTAATTGGTTGGCCAGGAATTTTCCAGATTTGTTTCCATGCTCGAAGTTTTCCAAACGCAGCCTCTGCAACATAAATTGTGTCCTTTTATCAGTTATTTCATTTAACTCCAGTTTCTGTTTCCTCAGGTTGTTAATTATATGTTCTTGTGGTGAAGCGGCATAGGCAGTTTCTAAAGATTTAATTTTCTGTTCTAATTCTAACACAAGTGTTTTTTCTTTATTTTTCATATGCGAGCAGTAAGATATTATTTTGCCCCGCATTACTGCCTTTCCTGCTTCCCAAAGAACACATGGTGATATTTCCGGAAGATCATTATTTTCTAAATATGCTGACCACTCCTTTTTGAAATAATTAATGAAATCTTGTTCTTTAAGTAATGATGTATTAAATCTCCAGTTCCTGGTTGGTGGTGTAACTTTTTTCTGTGTCAAGTCAAGTCAAGTCAAGTCAAGTTTATTTATAAAGCACATTTAAAACAACGACGTTGACCAAAGTGCTGTACAAGATCTGTAACCCCAAGGACTATACTAAATAAAAATAAAAATATATAAATAAATAAATAAAATAATAAAATAAAAATAAATAAATAAAAACATTAAGAACAATAAATAACATAAGAAAATTAAAAATTAAAACGTTTAAAACAAGTACCATAAAATACCATAAAACAATCATCTAAAAGGAGGTAGCACTGCAGCCAAATGCCAAGGAAAAGAAATGTGTTTTTAATAGAGATTTAAATGTGTGTATCGTCTGAGCTGTGCGGATATGGAGAGGTAGATCGTTCCATAGCTTTGGTGCTGCTGCTGCAAAAGGTCGATCACCTCTCTGTTTTAGTCTAGTTTAGGCCTCTGTAAGAGCAGCTGGTTCGATGACCTCAGAGCTCTTACAGGGGTGTGACAGTGAAGCAGCTCAGACAGATACAAAGGTGCCAGTCCGTTTAAGGCTTTAAAAGTAAGCAATAAAATCTTAAAATCGATTCTAAAACGGACAGGGAGCCAGTGAAGGGATGACAGGACTGGGGTAATGTGTTCATGCTTTTTTAAACCGGTTAAAAGACGAGCTGCCGCATTCTGGACTACCTGCAGGCGGCGTACAGATGATTGATCTATGCCAAAGTACAGAGAATTACAGTAGTCCAGGCGGGAAGTAATAAAAGCATGAATAACTTTTTCCAGGTCCTGCTGTGGGAGATAAGGTTTTACCTTGGCAATGACTCTGAGTTGGTAAAAACTGATTTTGGTAACAGCACTTACTTGCTTCTCCATTTTAAATCTACTATCTAAAATGACACCCAGATTTTTCACAGCATCACAGTGTCAGAGAGAGAGACACCGGTGCATGATCACTGATCATGATAGGATGAATCTGTGTGTCTGTAATGTCCATCATCATGGAGCTGCTAACTAGAAAGTAGTCTATGCGGGAGTGGGAGTGATATACTGGTGAGAAAAAACTATAATCCCTCAGAGTGGGGTGATGTGAACGCCAAGCATCACAAAGACCAAAATCCTTCATGTACTGTTTAAGAATGTCTGCAGACTGCCAGTTCCTCTGACTCACTGCTGTACTGAGCCTGTCAATATCTGCATTAAGTACCAGGTTGAAGTCTCCTCCTATTACTAGTGTAGTGCCAGAGTGATCAGATAGTGAGGTGAAGAAAGTATGAAAGAAGGAGGGGTCATCAACATTTGGTCCATATATGCTAGCAATACATAAATCTGTATTCTGAATAGATAAATTAAGTATTATAAATCTACCTTCAGGGTCTATTGTAGTGTTGCTAATGTTAAAGTTTATCTTCCTGTTAATCAGTATAGCTACACCTCTTTGTTTGGAGTTGTAGCAGGCTGAGTAAGTGTGAGGGAACTTTAGGTGGCTGCATCTGTATCACCCCAAAAGAGCACTTCACTCTCAAACTGCTGGCTTACTTGTGGTTCCTAGGATACTTAAGAGTAGAATATGTAACAGTCGTAATTGTGATGTCTCTTTACGACAGTCTGGTCTTTTTGTGTAGATGATGTCACCAGTGTGCGCCCACCGCTCCTCAGTAGAGAGCGCGGGAGATGTGTTTTGCAGACGGACATTTTGGATTGAGGCGGACCTTTTCCTTTTCCTTATTTTTTTGTACCGTCATAGGTTGTATGAACACTGCTCGTTTTCATGTGTGTTTATGTAGCAGCCGTTCAACTGGGCTTCATAAGGTTGTGAAGATTACATTTATTAAAAGGGCAATACTGAAATTCTCAGTGCCAGTGTGCTTGTGCGTTTTTTTTGGCTGCCCGCCGCCTCCTCTTCACCACCGAACACAACCCAGACGTTACAAATGGGAGGCAGAGCCTTCAGCTTTCAGGCCCTTCTTCTGTGGAACCAGCTCCCAGCTTGGATTCAGGAGACAGACACCCTCTCTATTTTTAAGATTAGGCTTAAAACTTTCCTTTTTGATCAAGCTTATAGTTAGGGCTGGATCAGGTGACCCTGAACCATCCCTTAGTTATGCTGCTATAGGCCTAGACTGCTGGGGGGGTTCCCATAATGCACTGTTTCTTTTCATTCACCTTATTTACTTTGTTTATACTCCACTCTGCATTTAATCATTAATTGTTATTAATCTCTGGCTCTCTTCCACAGCATGTCTTTCTCTCCCCTCAGCCCCCCCTCAGCAGATGACTGCCCCTCCCTGAGTCTGGTTCTGCTGGAGGTTTCTTCCTGTTAAAAGGGAGTTTTTCCTTTCCACTGTCACCAAGTGCTGCTCATAGGGGGTCGTTTTGACTGTTGGGTTTTCTCTGTATTATTGTAGGGTCTTTACCCACAATACAAAGTGCCTTGAGGCGACAGTTTGTTGTGATTTGGCGCTATATAAATAAAATTGAATTGAATTGAATTGAATCTTCCATCTATTTGTACATGCACATCAGTGTGAATTATCTTTGGATGGATTCCAGATTCAAGCTGCATCGACTGGTTTTTGACTGGTCGTGTTTTCGTTCTCTTTACTGACTGCTCATTGTTTCCATGACAATGACATTTAAAAAGTGCATTTAGAAAAGAACAGAAGCACAAAATCAAGACGTATATCATAATTCAAGCTGTTATAATCACGTTTACACTGAAGTAACAAACAAACTGAGTCTTTTTCATCATCTGCTTGAAAGTAAAACTTAATAAATGCTAAAATGTTTCACAGTGCTGAATTACAGGGGGCAAATATGTGACTGCTTCCTCTTTATGAACTCAGAGAAATTCAGCAGCAGGTTCAGAAGCACAGAAACACCTCAGGCAGATTTTAGTTACAGAACTTCAATTTACACCATCATAAATGTTATTTTAGTCCACAGACATCAGCTCACATAACTCCTTCAGTGACCTACATCTCTGTGGCTTTCAAAGCAGACACACAGCAGCACTTTATTTCCTGTTACACAACCTGCAGCAGACTCTGTACCTGCACCCAGAGGTGAAGCCTAAAGATCTGAGGAGGCGCTGCAGTCTGATCTGCTCACAAAGTCAGGAATATTTTTCTTGTTGGGTTTATAATCTTTGTCTTTCTGCTTTGATTCAAAAACAGGATTTTCATTAAAAGTAGTGAATTGCTGTTTTCAACAGATATTTATCATGTATTCATTCATGAGTCATGTACAGCCCAGTATGAGCTTAACTGGGCCAGAGTACTAAGATTATTGTCTAATAACGCATGTATTTAAAAAAAATTGTTTTTTTTTAAAAGTGTGAAGAAGCTTAAAAAAAGAAAGTTTAACATTTAATAAACCATCACTTTGTAAAACTGATAGACTGAAATATCCTGAGAAAAATAAGTGCAATTTCAACAATATAACATTTTTGTTTGGTTGGTTTTCTCTCAGCAATACTTCTGCAGGAAATCAGAGAAACCAGACAGCACAGCTACTCTGGCTCAACCCCACTGTAAGAAATAAACAATTAACTTGAAGAAAGGTACATGCCACTCAATACCTTGACTTTGTCCCATAATCTAAAGAAAATATATATAATAATGTTTCAGATAATACACTTTTTTTTTCTTTAACTGTGAGCCCACATTCAAAACAGGAAATTCTGTTTACTGATTCATTTCTAGTGAAGACAAGAACCTAATGTTATCAAATGGACTAATCTCTGAACTCTTTAATCCAATTTAATTGTAATTTATTCTGACAGTGAGTGGCTCCACGATGATGTGGTTTACAAACAAAGATCCACAGCTTGTTTCTGGGAGGGGAACAAATCTCACAGACAAAGGAAGGAGATCCAGCATGAACAGTTTGCCAAATCAAGCATGTGAAGCTGCTTGATTTAAGTTGCTGTGAATGAGGGAGCAGCTGAAAGTATGATTACTGTTAATTCTGACAATGATCCAGTCCTCTGGCTCAGATTTCTCAGATCTGAGTTCCTCGTTCTGATTAACAGTTCAGGCTATCATGATATGATCAATTCGTAGAGACAAAATACAACAATTAAACCCAAAAAATTCACATTTTTCAAAACAATCCAATGTGCGAGTTCTGGTCCTCAGGCACCCATCCATTACAGCATAACCTCCTTACATATCAGTAAAGCCTAATATTAGCTTCTAATTACACTGTAAAGGTCAGAGGTCAGATAACCACAAAACAAGAACAGAGGATCATCTAAGCTGCATAATCCCACTTTAAGTCGTGTCCATAACTGAATCAATTTGGTATTATTAACTCTGTCCTCAGAACATCTGGTTGTGAAGGCTGAAAAGCCTGGAACAAGCAGCAGGTCATTCAGGTCAGATCTGAGGGGCTTTCAGACATTTGTGTCAGCCTCCTGTCTTTGAGGAACATGTTGATGTGAATGAGAATTCATCTCAGCCTGCTCCTGTCTATTAGCAGCATGATATTGTGTCCTGGTGTTTCTACATTTGTAGAAATAAACAAAAAAAGCAGCAGCAGCAAATAAAAGCACAACACCAACTACCAGACCAACTATCAGTCGAACAGGTACTTGATCCTCTCCTTCTTTCTGACCTGCAGGTAGAAACAGGTGTGAGGTGTCAGCTGTCAGGTAGGTGATGAGTGAAGAACAGAACAGAATCCATTTCCTCTTCAAACTGCTGTCAGACATTATCTACTGCACTCTGATCACATCACTCAGACCAGCTGCTTTCTACAAAGTCTCATCAACAACATCTTTAGAAACAAACATCAACAACCAGGAAGCAGCTTCACCTCTGATCACAGACACACTGGATAGATCAACTTTTCACTTCTACAGCAGCTACCACACAAACATGTATGACTGTTACAGCTTTAAACCCAGATATTACATGTAAATCTACATTCAACTAAATTCAATACCTTAGCAAACACAGGGTTCAAACAAGAAGCAACAGAACTCACCTGGGTTTTCAAACTTCAGGGTGACGTTATTGAGAAGCTCAGGTTTCTGTCCTTCATATCCAGCATAACATTCATATGTTCCAGCATCATTTGTGGTGACATGTTTGAGAATCACAGAGAAGTCTCCAGTCTTATTCCAGTCAGGATCTTTCAGCTCCACTCGATGTTTAAACGATTCATGCTGGAGCTCTTCCTGAACATGACCATCTTTGAAGTAGAAGACATATTCCTCTGACTGCAGCTCAGGTTTATTCCACCTTATTATTTCAGTAGCATCTCTCCGACCAGAGCACTGCAGTGTGGCATCTTCTCCTGGTTTGACTGGTAACTCGGACAGGAAACAATCATTAGTTTTCAGAAACAAAAGTTAATACAGTTATTAGAAAATACTTTTAGTCTTTACTTTTTTATTTACATATTTATATTTATTTATTTTTCAAATATTACATAATTAATTTAATATTTATTTAAAACATTTTTAATTTTCATTCAATGCTTCAAGTAATGCCGATTTTAAACTGAATGTATCATAAACAGGTGATGCTGAGAGGAAAGTCTGTGTGAGTTTGTAAGTGAATAAAAAAGTTTTACTGGTGAAATATTCACATCCAGAATGATAAATAATGAACTCCATTCTGCTTTAAAGACCTGAAACATGAGTTTATGGACTTTTATTGACTTTGTTTGTAGGCACAACTAAACTGCTTAAAAGATCTTCATTTACTTTGTGGAAAAAACAGTGTAGAAAAAATTTAAATAAAATTAAAAAATAACATCACACAAATCTCTGTTTGTGCTTCACATCACGTGCAGGCTTTTTAATTTGTTGACTGATGTTTGTGTAACAGATCAAGGTCATGCCTTTAAACATCACATCATCAGAACCACAAACTCACTGATGGACCCTCTCCAGTTTGCTTACCGTGCGAGTAGGGGCGTCGATGATGCAAAAGTATTCATCATGGACACGATCCATAAACACATAGAATGCCCAAACACATCAGCTAGACTTCTGTTTGCAGACTTTTCTTCAGCGTTCAACACCCTCCAGCCTCATATACTGGCACACAAGCTCTTATCCCAATTTCACCTGGAGGATCAGCTAATTATGTGGTTACTGGACTTCCTTACCCACAGATCACAGAGAGTGCTGGTCAATAATGTCTATTCTGATCTTCTTTACACGTCCACTGGCTCTCCTCAGGGATGTGTTCTCTCTCCACTACTCTTCATCCTATACACTGACGACTGCAGATCCACACAACCCGACTCCCTCCTGGTCAAGTATGCCGACGACACGGTTCTAATATCTATGCAGCCGGGTGCATCACAGTCCTACGGTCCAGCCCTCCAGGAGTTTGTCAATTGGTGTGATAACTCATGCCTGGAGCTGAATGTGAGTAAAACCAAAGAGATGGTGATAACTTTTTCCAATAAAACAGCGGAGCTGGCTTCATCGGTCACCACATTAATACATGGCATGCCGGTAGAACGAGTGGAGGAGTACAAATACCTGGGCACCATCTTCAACAGTCACCTGAACTTCTCAGTCAATACAGAGGAGATTCTCAAGAAATGTCATCAGAGACAGTACCTCCTCAGGCAGCTCAATTCCTTTGGTGTGAGTAAAAACATCATGCAGACAGTCTATTACTCTTTCATCGAGAGTATCACCACCTTCTCCATCACCTGCTGGTTCCATTCAACCAGCATCCAGAACAGGAACCGCCTACAGAGGAACATCACTATCTGTAGGAAAATCATCGGACGGCCACTCAGAGATTCAATTCAATTTTTATTCAATTTTATTTATATAGCGCCAAATCACAACAAATAGTCGCCTCAAGGCACTTTGTATTGTGGGTAAAGACCCTACAATAATACAGAGAAAACCCAACAGTCAAAACGACCCCCTATGAGCAAGCACTTGGCGACAGTGGGAAGGAAAAACTCCCTTTTAACAGGAAGAAACCTCCAGCAGAACCAGGCTCAGGTATGGGCAGTCATCTGCCGCGACCGGTTGGGCTGAGGGGAGAGAAAAGACATGCTGTGGAAGAGAGCCAGAGATTAATATCAATTAATGATTAAATGCAGAGTGGAGTATAAACAAAGTAAAATAAGGTGAATGAGAAGAAACAGTGCATTATGTGAACCCCCCAGAAGACTAGGCCTATAGCAGCATAACTAAGGGATGGTTCAGGGTCACCTGATCCAGCTCTAACTATAAGCTTGATCAGAGAGGAAAGTTTTAAGCCTAATCTTAAAAATAGAGAGGGTGTCTGTCTCCCGAATCCAAGCTGGAAGCTGGTTCCACAGAAGAGGCGCCTGAAAGCTGAAGGCTCTGCCTCCCATTCTACTCTTCAGTATCCTAGGAACCACAAGTAAGCCAGCAGTCTGAGAGCGAAGTGCTCTGTTGGGGTGATATGGGACTATGAGGTCTTTGAGATAAGATGGAGCCTGATTATTCAAGACCTTGTATGTGAGGAGAAGAATTTTAAATTCTATTCTAGATTTAACAGGGAGCCAATGAAGAGAAGCCAATATGGGAGAAATATGCTCTCTCTTTCTAGTCCCTGTCAGTACTCTAGCTGCAGCATTTTGGATCAGGTGAAGGCTTTTCAGGGAGCTTTTAGGACAGCCTGATAATAATGAATTACAATAGTCCACCCTAGAAATGATAAATGCATGGATTAGCTTTTCAGCATCACTCTGAGAAAGGATGTTTCTAATTTTAGAAATATTGCGCAAATGCAAAAAAGCGGTCCTACATATTTGTTTAATATGTGCATTGAAGGACATATCCTGGTCAAAAATGACTCCAAGATATCTCACAGTGTTACTGGAGGCCAAAGTAATGCCATCCAGAGTAAGTATCTGGTTAGACACCATGTTTCTAAGATTTGTGGGGCCGAGTACAAGAATTTCAGTTTTATCTGAATTTAGAAGCAGGAAATTAGAGGTCATCCAGGCCTTAATGTCTTTAAGACATTCCTGCAGTTTAATTAATTGATGTGTGTCATCTGGCCTCATTGATAGGTAAAGCTGAGTATCATCTGCATAACAATGAAAATTGATGCAGTGCTTTCTAATAATACTGCCTAAGGGAAGCATGTATAATGTAAATAAAATTGGTCCTAGCACAGAACCCTGTGGAACTCCATAATTAACCTTAGTGTGTGAAGAAGACTCCCCATTTACATGAACAAATTGGAGTCTATGAGATAAATATGATTCAAACCACTGCAGTGCAGTACCTTTAATACCTATAGTATGCTCTAATCTCTGTAATAAAATGTTATGGTCAACAGTATCAAAAGCTGCACTGAGGTCCAACAGGACGAGAACAGAGATGAGTCCACTGTCAGAGGCTCTAAGAAGATCATTTGTAACCTTCACTAATGCTGTTTCTGTACTGTGATGAATTCTGAAACCTGACTGAAACTCTTCAAATAAACCGTTCCTCTGCAGATGATCAGTTAGCTGTTTTACAACTACTCTTTCAAGAATCTTTGAGAGAAAAGGAAGGTTGGAGATTGGCCTATAATTAGCTAAGACAGCGGGGTCAGTGATGGCCTTTTTAAGCAGAGGTTTAATTACAGCCACCTTGAAGGTCTGTGGTACATAGCCAACTAATAAAGACTGATTGATCATTTTTAAGATTGAAGCATCAATAATTGAAAAGACTTCTTTGAATAGTCTAGTAGGAATGGGATCTAATAAACATGTTGCTGGTTTGGAGGAAGTAACTATTGAAGTTAACTCTGAAAGATCAACTGGAGTGAAAGAGTCTAAACAAATACCAGCAGTGCTGAAAGCAGCCGAACATGAAGAATAATCTTTGAGATGGTTATAAATAATTTTTTCTCTAATGTCTAAAATTTTATTTGTAAAGAAATCCATGAAGTCACTACTAGTCAAAGTGAAAGGAATACTCGGCTCTACAGAGCTCTGACTCTTTGTCAGCCTGGCTACAGTGCTGAAAAGAAACCTGGGGTTGTTCTTATTTTCTTCAATTAATGATGAATAGTAAGATGTCCTAGCTTTACGGAGGTCTTTTTTATAGGGCAATAAACTCTTTTTCCAGGCTAAATGAGCATCTTCTAATTTAGTGCCATTCCCTCTCCAGCTTTCGGGTTATCTGCTTTAAGCTGTGCGTTTGTGAATTATACCACGGAGTCAGGCACTTCTGATTTGAAGCTTTCCTTTTCAGAGGAGCCACAGTATCCAAAGTCGTACGCAGTGAGGATGTAAAACTATTGACGAGATAATCGACCTCACTGGGAGCAGAGTTTAGGTAGCTGCTCTGCACTGTGTTGGCACTGAAGAGCATAACAATGAAGGAATTAGATCCTTAAACTTAGTTACAGCACTTTCAGAAAGATTTCTACTGTAATAAAACTTATTCCCTACTGCTGTGTAATCCATTAAAGTAAATGTAAATGTTACTAAGAAATGATCAGACAGAAGGGGGCTTACAGGGAATACTGTTAAGTCTTCAGTTTCTATGCCATATGTCAGGAAAAGATCCAGAGTATGATTAAAGTGGTGGGTGGGATCCTTTACATTTTGAGAGAAGCCAATTGAATCTAACAATAGATTAAATGCAGTGTTGAGGCTGTCATTTTCAGCATCTACATGGATGTTAAAATCACCCACTATAATGATTTTATCTGAACTGAGCACTAAATCAGATAAAACGTCTGAGAAATCAGACAGAAACTCTGAGTAAGGACCAGGTGGACGATAGATAATAACAAATAAAACAGGTTTTTGAGTTTCCCAATTAGGATGGACAAGACTAAGAGTCAGGCTTTCAAAAGAATGAAAACTTTGTCTGGGTCTTTGATTAATTAATAAGCTGGAATTGAAGATTGCAGCTAATCCTCCTCCTCGACCTGTGCTTCGAGCATTCTGACAGTTACTGTGACTCGGGGGTGTTGATTCATTTAAACTAACATATTCATCCTGCTGTAACCAGGTTTCTGTAACGCAGAATAAATCAATACGTTGACCAATTATTAAATCATTTACTAATAGACACTTGGAAGAGAGAGACCTAATGTTTAACAATCCACATTTAATTGTTTTATTTTTTGGTGCAGTTGATGAAGCTGTATTATTTATCGTTTTTGAATTTTTATGCTTAAATAGCTTTTTGCTGATTTTAGCTTTGTTTTTTGGTGGTCTGGGAGCAGGCACCGACTCTATGGGGATGGGGTTTTGGGCGGATGGCAGGAGGAGAGAAGCTGCAGAGAGGCGTGTAAGACTGCAACTCTGCTTCCTGGTCTCAACCCTGGGTAGTCAGGTTTTAGGGTTAATAAATTTGGCCAGATTTCTAGAAATGAGAGCTGCTCCATCCAAAGTGGGATGGATGCCGTCTCGCCTAACAAGACCAGGTTTTCCCCAGAAACTTTGCCAGTTATCTATGAAGCCCACGTCATTTTTTGAACACCACTCAGACAGCCAGCGATTCAAGGAGAACATGCGGCTAAACATGTCGCTCCTGGTCTGATTGGGGAGGGGCCCAGAGAAAACTACAGAGTCCGACATTGTTTTTGCAAAATTACACACCGAGTCAATATTAATTTTAGTGACCTCCGATTGGCGTAACCGGGCGTCATTACTGCCGACGTGAATAACGATCTTACCAAATCTACGATTAGCCTTAGCCAGCAGTTTCAAATTTCCATGAATGTCACCTGCTTCGGGCCCTGGAAGACATTTGACTATGGTCGCCGGTGTCTCTAGCTTCACGGTTCTCAAAACAGAGTCACCAATAACCAGAGTTTGTTCCTCGGCAGGTGTGTCGCCGAGTGGAGAAAAATGGTTAGAGACGTGAACAGGTTGGTGGTGTGGTGCTGAAGATTGTAGGCCCTAAAAATGTCATGTACACTACACAGGCAGATGTTTTTATCTTCAACATTTGGTTACAGAGTCAGAGTTGTTGTCTTCAAACCACATCCTGGTTCAGTTCAAAACAATGCCAGAGGCTTCAAACTGTCTCCACTCTATGTTGACCCTTTTTACAGGGACAGGCTCAGAGAGGTTTTTACTTTAACTCAGTGGCAATGTTTTCTGGTTTTTATGTTGCATTTGTTTGTTGTTCCAGTAGATTCATTCAAACAGTTACATTCCTCACACGAGTTGCTCATCCATTTTCCATCCCTTATCAATTTCAGGCTAATGTTAAGGTTTTTTTTTTTTTCCCACAAATATGAAGCTATTTTTAAAAGGGTATTGAAAACAAGAACAGAAACTGCAAGCAATGAAAGACTTTAAATAATCAGAAGTAATAAAGAAGTAATAGTAATTAAAAGTAGAACACAGCAGGTCTATTTCACCTGTTGGAAAGTAAGTTGTCATAAATGATCAAATTCTTCAGTGTTGAATTAGATGAAGGGAAATATGTGGCTGCTTCTGTACAGCACTTTATAAACTCTTTCAGCAGCACATAAACACCTCAGACCGGTTTTAGATCACATTTCTCAGCTCAGTTAACTTCAGTTAACTATTTCTGTTTGTGGTCTTCAAAGCAGAGACACAGCAAGCTTTACTTCCTGTTGCACAACCTACACACACACACACACACACACACACAGTCTGTACAGTCTCTGATGAGACTGTACAGACACCCAGTTTAAGCCTTAAAATGAAGATGCAGTTTGATCTGTTCACAAAAGTCGGTGTATACAGGGCTCCTGATGGTCCTATTATTGCTAGGACCATGTTGGAGATAGTGGTTGCTCCTTGGGCAGACTTTCAACTGAGAGATCACCACAAGATAGGAACAGATAATGTGATGGCAGGTGCGCTATTGTCTTTCTTCCTTTTCCCAACCATAAAACATCTTTGGGGGACGATTGTTTTTTCAGAATTAGGGGGCTGGGAGTTACACCCTTCGTCATGTTCATCATAATTGAATGTTTTTTGTTGTTTTTTTCTGTGAGCAAAACATTTTATATATGACTGGTACCTCTACGTTTGATCTTTGAGTGTGTCTGCAGGTCTCCTTGTGGTTGGTTGAACTCGTGGGCTGCTTTTCAAAATGTCAACTACTGATTGTTCCTCAACATCTGGCATTTTAAAAACCCTGGAGAGAGAGATTTCTCCAGATTCTCTTTATCTTTTGATGGTATTATGTATTGTAGATGAGATATTCAAAGCCTTTGCAAATTTATGTTGAGGCATATTAGATAATTTGTACGTGCAGTTGTTTTGCAGATGGTGCACTTCTGCCCATCTTCTGAGAAACTCTGCATCTTCTCTGAAAAGGAAACCACGGAACACACTGAAAAGACGCAGTCAGACAGGAAGAAGGAGGGTTTTGTCACCAAATGTGAACTGATCAACGACTTTGTTAATGTTGTCAGTCAGCACGACGGAGGGAGCATCTCTACTGTGGCTGCTCTGTAAGTTGAGTCTTTTTAATGTCTGGGCTAAGATATGAACGCTGTTTAAATTACAGTAGATTTTTACACAACTGCATGAGGGAATGAAACTGCATTCAGATTAATGGGCATATTCAGGGGCCCTGCCTGTCAAAAAAAGAATCTAACTGATCATGTGACAGTTAACAGCACAAGAAAGAAGCTAAAACAAAATGACAGTCTTAGAATCTGTATGTTTCTCAAAAATATAACACCGAAACATTTTTATATGTGCTTAAAGCCACACAGAAAGATTTTTTCTGTAAGTCATGCAAAAGGTCAGGAAAAATATTACTGAACATTGATTATACACTTCAAATACTCAACAATATTCTGTCCACTATCTTGTGGTTATCTCTCAGGTAGAGAGCCTGTAAAAGATAAACTGCGTACATCTACATCTTTTTTTTTCTTTTCTCCATTGCATACATCCGCCCTGCTTTAAACATATATACATTGCATGGTTTGCTGTTTCCTGTCAGTCTGAATCAGCTAAAGCTCAACCAACCAAACACAAATGTATGTTTCCCACACATTGAGGTTTCACAGCAGAAAAAGAAAACATCAAACCTGCCTCTTTTTTTTTTTTTTTTTTTTTGCATTACTGATTTCACTGCCGAGCTGCACAAGAAATCAAGGTCAGTAAACTTATTCCATCACAGTTTTAAGTCTTTTCCATATTTTTATCCTTGGACTGTACTGGTATAGCTTTGCGTGATTGACAGCTCAAAAAAAATCTTTATTTATCTTTTACTGGATTAAGATTAAGATTAAGATAGTGTTTATTTGTCACATGCACAGTTATACACAGTACAATGCACAGTGAAATGTATTTTGTACCTGCAACCATATATACACACACATATAAATAAGAAGAATAAAAATAAAAAAAAGTAATTCACACTATACACTATACTCTATATACTATACACTATACACACTTTTATAAATTATAATATTTACATAGTGCAATAATGGTCCAGTTAGGGCTCAGAGTTGAGCAGACGGATGGCTTGTGGGTAAAAACTCTTCTTCAACCTTTCAGTCTTAGCCCTCAGGCAGCGGTAACGCCGGCCTGATGGGAGCAGGGAGAAGAGAGAGTGTCCGGGGTGGCTGGGCTGTTTTAGGATCTTCATGGCCCTCAGCCTGCACTGCTTGGTGTAAATGTCCTGCAGGTTGGGGAGGGTGGTTCTGATGGTCTGTTCAGCTGAACGAACCACCCTTTTTAGGGCCATGAAGTCCTGCTTGGTGCAGTTTCCCATCCAGGTGGTGATGCTCCCACGCATGATGCTCTCGATGGTGCAGGTGTAAAAGTTCCTGAGCACCTTGAGTGGGAGCTTGAAGTCTCTCAGCCGCCTGAGGAGGTAGAGACGCTGTCTGGCCTTCTTCACAGTGATGTTTATGTGATGAGTCCAGGAAAGGTCCTGTGAGATGGTCACTCCCAGGTATTTGAAAGTGTCCACTCTTTCCACCTCAGCACCACTGATGACAAGTGGATGGTAGTCCCTCTGCTGCTTCCTGCTGAAGTCCACGATCAGTTCCTTCGTTTTGCTGACATTGAGCAGGAGGTTGTTCTCCTGGCACCAGTTCTCCAGGCGGGAGACCTCTCTCCTGTAGGCTGTCTCCTCATTGTGAGAGATTAGTCCCACAACAGCAGTGTCGTCAGCAAACTTGATGATGACGTTGGACTCTGACGTGGCCTCGCAGTCATGGGTGTACAGTGAGTACAGCAGAGGGCTGAGCACACAGCCTTGGGGGGATCCAGTGTTGAGGGTGAGGGAGGATGAGGTGAGGTGACCCACTCGTACCACCTGTGGTCTGCTGGTCTAGGCTTTGCACTACAACCCACTTCAGGCTCGTCTCTCATGATCTGGCCACATTTCAACATTGCCAGTGGCATTTTTCCATTGCCTTTTGAGAGAGGGCGCCATTGAGCCAGTAAACCTTCACATAACAAACTGTGGTTATTATGGCAAGTGGAAGCACATACAACATAAACACTGTTACATTCCCCCCTGCTGAATTCCACTCGCCCAAAACAAAAAACAAAAGACTGAAGAAAAAACTTGACCAGTAAGCACCAGGCACAAAACACAAAACTGTAAACTGTGTCAAAAAAAAAAAAAAAATACAGAAAGAATTTTATGCCATTTATGCCACTACACAGTTCACAGGTGTCTCACACTGAGGGATCACTCACGAACAATCAGTCACAAACACCCAATTATAAAACCACTCTCTGCAAGAGTCAGGGTGAGAAGAAGTTGGCCAGACCTCTTCGTCACACACGGGGAAAAATATGCCTGTTACATATTTAAAAAACATTGTAATCGATAAGTGTCTCAGTACATGGCAAAGGAAAACAATAAAAAAAGGAAGAAAAACATCAGAGACCACACTGATCCCACAAGTGTAATAATCTGATGTTTTTCTTCCTTTTTTTATTGTTTTCCTTTGCCATGTACTTTTTATTTTTTTAATAGTTTTTATATCTATTTTTATATCTATTGTGTGTTCATGTTTACTGCTGCTGTGCAACACAGGAATTTCCCCTCGGGGATGAAATAAAGTAATCTATCTATCTATCTATCTATCTATCTATCTATCTATCTATCTATCTATCATATCAATAAAGAAAGAAAAACATTTGTCCCGCACATAAGAAAGTGCCTATAGAACTACACTTGTCCTCTAGTACATAAGTTCAGTAAGTCTCGTTACAGGTTTTAGCAACCTGACTGCTCTAGATCTGGTACGATTCCTGAGTTTCTCAATCCCCAAAGCTGTACCAATGCTGTGCTGAACAGATCCAGTTTCCTGCACCAAAAGTAGGGCTGGGAAACATCTCCACAGCAGCCAAACTGCTGCTAGAATCAGCACAACTGTTCTCTCTCATCAATTGGTCTTTCATGAAAGAATCAGGGTGTGATGAGCTGGGAGATGACCCACCAGCCAATGTCTCAGGCAGCACAACACCCACGGGTGGAACAGCAGCGGCGTCAGTGTCCCCTGACTGTCCAGCACTGTCCACATCCACCTGGCTGGAAGTTGTGGATGGCAGAACTGACACCCACACTCTGGTCCGATACTCCACAGAACCATCAGAAACATCAGCAACAACATCACTCTCACCGAGTCCCATTGAGCCAGACAACAAGGATGTACTGGCCTCATCCTGGGAAGTAGTGTCAAGCAAAGGGAGAAAGTTCACTGGCATGATCAGATTTCGATGCACCACTTTCTCCTGACCAGTAGAGGAATGCTGGATTTTGAAGGTGTGGCTCTCTTTGTTGACTCCAGTCACTACATAGATGGCATTTTCCCAGCGGTCAGCAAGTTTCCTCTTGCCACGCTCCCCTTTGTTGGCCAGCAACACATGGTCACCTACTTCCACAGGTGTTCCACGAACCTTCCTGTTATACAAATCTCTGTGTCTCTGCAACTGTTTGGATGCCACAGCTTGCGCTATATCATGTGTGATTTTTGGACACCTGCCACACTCAACATCTCAGCAATCAGGCTGCTCTCAAAATTGGCCCCTTGGTCAGAGTGAAGCCATTTAGGGAAACCACAGATGCAGAAATAGTTGTGCCAGAGCTGATGTGCGACTGCCTTAGCAGTTTGGTTGGGACACAGAAAGGCCTTGTCCTGCTCTCTCCTTGATGGCCTCCGACCCCTGTCCACATACACGATCACTCTGCTGAGAATGGAGTCATTTTGCTGACTCTCTCCCAACAAATCATGTGTGAGCACCTCTGAGCAATTGTGCTCAGGCATCAACACAGTCTGCAGGAACTGGGGCAGCAAGAAAGCATGGGGACATATTCCAGCATTCCGCTGCATGTGTGCATCAAAAACAGCAGTCACCTCATGTGATGTCATGGTTCCGGCGTCAGCAACTGCTGAACACTGAGAAGCAATAGGCTGGCCACCTTCTGTAACACAGTCAAGAGGATGAGCAGAACGATGGAATGCCTCCCGCACTTCATGAGGACACACTGCAGCTGCTTCAGCCAATAGGTCCCGATATGGGACTCTTGTCAACCAATGGGATGTGCTGGGCTGCACAAACGGCTCTCGGCTTAAGGCATCAGCCACCACGTTTTTGGGCCCTGGAATGTATTTGATGTAAAAAACCGGAAGGGTGCCAGTTTTGCAATCCATCTCTGCTCACACGCATCCAGTCGTGCCTTGGACAATATATGTCAAAGGATTATTGTCCATCCACACAGTGAACTGATGGCCCCTTATTCAGCGGTGAAACTTATCACACATGGCCAACTTTAAGGTAAAAAACTCTGGCCGGTGTGCAGAGTGTGCATAGCTAAGCAATTCAAGAATGGGCCCACCCGCTCAATGCAGCATCTGCAAGCACACGAAAAAACCCACTTCCACTATTAAGGTCACGTGACTTACGGTACAAACCAAGTTCTGCTAAGGAGTTGTGGTATGGCGGGGCCCTCTTACCTGCAGATAGGGGGTCTGGGCGATGGCAAAGCATAGGAACGGACACAGTACGAAGGCTGTATGTACACAAAACACGGCGACAGCAGAGGATTTCAGGTTTCCAAAGCTTCCCAAAAGTTGCTACATTTGTAGCAAGTCGCTTTTTGGAAAAAACTTGCCAGTGGGGTCTAAAAAGCCGCTAATCTAGCAACAAAGTCACTAATTAGGGAACACTGCTATGCAGTCACTTCCTGGATGATTTACAGGTGAAGCGGAGAGAGGCGGGGCAGCGTGAAGTTGTGCAGTGAAAAACTGGGAGAAGAGAAAGGTGAACTGGTGGAGCTACAAGTATGATTGTAACGCAACCTAGACTATATCAATATAAATAATATTGTCTCATCTTATATAGCGTATCAAAATATATTGATATTTTTAAAAACGCAATGTATTGCCCAGCCCTGACCTACACCTTCAAAATAATCTACCAGGTCAGAGAACAGATCACTGATGCAGATGGATTTCCTAGAAGACCACATGAAGAGATTTCAAATGATCCTCTGACTCAGAAGGAGAGAGAAAAGATCCTGCAGTTTACAAAGCAACACCTGGAGGACTCTGATCTTTTCTCTATTCAGTGCGAGCAATCTGTGACCAGCAGCTGATCTACAGTACACTTGACCACATTTCTGAACACGCTCTCATTAGTTCACTCACTGTTCACACCCAGTTTTCCTCAGCTGTGGTTCTTCAGCTGACAGCGGCTCACATTGCTACCACACAAAGAGCTGACCCTATCCTGAGGAATGTCATCACTCAGGTGGGAACTGGAGAGTCTCCATCGCCATCCACAGGGGAAGAACATCCTGTTCACAAAAGGTTATAAACCATCTGATCCCTCAAAGTGTTACTGAACAGCTTTCTACAGGCTGTGTGAAACTGTAGGTATTTAATTAAAGTCAGTATAGAATTACATTCAGATATTAACCTGAAACACTAACAAACCAGTTAATACCTGCATTTTGACTGATGGTCAATATCGAGGGAAGTAACAGAGAAAAGAACCATGAAAGCTGCTCTGTGTGTTTGTACTGCTGAGAAGACACACAGAGATGTTTGCATTATGTTCTGATCTCTGTGTAGAAAAGTGACTAAAAACCTGAAAAGCTTTCACTTTAACTTCGCTGCAAAGTAAGATGCATCTTTGTCTTCTGTTGGGATTCTCTTCAGTCTCCCTCCGACGCTCCATGTTAAGTTCTGTTCAGTTTCATCAAAATCCCGACATTCCCGAGGAGCAGAAATATGAGGGGCTCAGCTCTAAACACTCAGAGTGAAGACTCAGTGAAGAGTTACAGGACAGAACCAGAGTTTTGGTACTGAACTCACAGCTTTGAACCATCCAGCTGCCACAATTACACACTCATCCAGTCTCATTGGAACTAAACACTCTGAGCAGAAACAATCTCAGCAACACAAAATGAGACATGATTCTCAGAGTTAAATTTGTTCTCCTATCAAAGTGTTGCATCCTCTAAAGAACGTTAAAAAAGAGAAACACTCACTGACATTGAATTGTATGTGTTTTTGTGTAGGGTTTGTAGTTCATTTTGCATCATTGTGAGTTTTGTAATTTAAAATAGAAACAGACTGTTCTGTCCTCATCAGGTGCCCATTTACTTGACTAGACAAACAGCTAACGATGGAATGGATTTCTGAGGCCGAAGTAGGTTTTGAAAGTTTATTCCAATCTTCAGATACACGAAATCCTTCCTTGGGATTCGTAAAACTAAATAAACAAACAGAAATGTACATAAAAGTGTGTTTGCTTCATCCTTCTACATACATTCATTGTAGCATACAAATTACATGAGGAAATGAACATGCTAGTTAGCTTGCTAGCTCTACATGACTTGCAGAAAATCTTCAGACATTTTATCTACCCACAAACAATATATTGCCATTAATTTCACTACAAATTAACTTAAGATGCATGAAAGCATACATTGGTCCTTAATACACAAAATTACAAACAATATTAACTTACAAGCAAAGCCTTTCCAAGGGCAAGAACGACCTACAAGGATGAACCCCTCTTCACCTTAGCATGCTCTGACCCAACTGACGTAATGAACTTCTTACTCTAGCTAGATATGACGTCACAGGAACTTACATCAACTGAAGGTAAGTGTCAAAATAAAATGCAGGCTTAACAATGAATATTCCCCCACTAGAAAGGTGGCGCTAAACCCCAAAAATGTTCCAATGCCATGACACTCCCCGCCTGGTATTGTGAGATACCACTACAATTGCAACTATATTACGTAAACACACAATTAAGTTTCTATACACAGTCCTGTGACTCTCAGTTGTCGCGGGACATGAGAAGCACTGTTTCAGATACAGGCCTCTGGTAGGTCTTAGCTGCTCCATTCTTGAAGATCTTGACCTCGACTTTTCTGACTTTACCATCTTTGTCTGGAAAGGTGTTGTTGATAAGCCCCATTGGCCATTCGTTGCGATTCACTTGCTGGTTTTTCAGCAGCACCAAATCCCCTACTTGAAGGTTTGGACGGTCGGCTTGCCAATTTCCCCGGCTCTGAAGCGTCCCAAGATACTCCCGCCTCCATCTTTTCCAAAACACGTCTGCAAGGTGCTGCACCTGCCTCCATTGCTGCCTGTGCAGATCTTTTCCGTCGAAACCTCCTGGGGGAGGAGGAGGAGTGTAGACCTTTTGGGTAAGGAGCATCGCTGGCGTGAGCAGGAAAGGTGAGTCTGGGTCTGTCGTGATAGGGGACAGTGGTCTGGCATTGATTATGACTGTTATCTCTGCCATGAGAGTAGAGAGCACTTCATGTGTCAATCGAACCTGGCTGGACTGGAGAAGTATCACATCTAGGATGCGTCTGGATATCCCTATCATTCTCTCCCAGCTGCCTCCCATGTGGGAGGAATGAGGCGGGTTGAAAACCCACGTGCAACCTTCTTCTCCTAGGTACCTTCTGATGTTGGACAGGTTCGGGTCTGTCTGCAGGAACCCCAGCTCCCGACAAGCACCAACAAAATTGGTACCACAGTCTGACCGAATCTGCTTGGCAGGTCCACGCAAGCTGATGAACCTCCGGAAGGCATTAATGAAACTTGAGGAGTCCATTGACTCAATCAGCTCAATGTGGATGGCGCGTGTACTGAGACACGTGAAAAGGACAGCCCACCGCTTGCTGTTTGCCTGGCCTCCCCTGGTGTGCCGTGTGACAACTGGCCAAGGACCAAATAGTGTCTAGGCCCACAAAGGTAAAGGGGGGTTCCATGCTCAAGCAATCGGGTGGTAGGTCTGCAATCCGCTGAGTGTTTGCTTTGCCTCTGAGTTTTCTGCAGGTGATGCAGTTGTGCAGGACATGCTTGATCAATCTTCTTGCTCCAATGATCCAATATCCAGCAAATCGCACTGCTCCTTCTGTGAAAACTCGACCCTGGTGCATCACTCGCTGGTGATGGTGCTCTACGAGAAGTTTCGCCACGTGACCCCCTGGAAGAACAAGAGGATGTTTCTCTTTGTATTGCAGATCGCCATGTCTGAGCCGTCCTCCTATTCTCAGCATTCCTTCTTCATCACAGTAGGGACTGAGCTTGTGCAGAGGACTGTGTATGGGGATGTCTTTCCCACTGGCTATGCAGGTAAGTTCCTCCTTGAAGGTCTCCTTTTGCACACTTTTGATGATTACTTCTCCTGCTTTTGCCAGCTCTTCAACGCTGCGTGGCCGTTTGCAGTAATGCCATGAACAGCATGTGTGATCCTTGGTTCTGTTCTTGACAGATTGGACAATGTGGACTAGCAAGCTCATGGCCCTGATCAGCTTCTTCCATGAAGAAAACCGTTCGAATCTCTGACATCCAAGCTGAGGCCACTTGATGAGCAGGTGAGTGGCAGTTACTCGTACCTCTGCATCTGAATCAGGGTCAATGAGTTCATAGGCTTCTGTGTCCGGGTCTCTGCTAGCTTGTGACAAGAAGGCAGGCCCCTTGAGCCAGGTGCTGTCACTCAACATGGCTGCAGACACAACCTGAGTACCTATGTCGGCTGGGTTACAGTTTGTGGAGACATAGTGCCACTGCTTGGGTCCTGACGATCTTCTGATACGTTGCACCCTGTTGCCAACATATACATAGAACCTCCTGGTCTGGTTACTAATGTATCCAAGGACTACACGACTGTCTGTGTAGAATTCAACAGTATCCAGATCGATGTCCAATTCACTGGCGATGACCTCTGCAATTTCCACGGCTAGAACGGCAGCATTCAGTTCTAACCTGGGGATGGTGAGCGCAGACTGTGGAGCTAGTTTAGCTTTGCCCAGTACAAATCCGACATGGGGCTTCTCTTCTGCATAGCTGCAATAGCTTTCACTGAAGTGTCTGAGAAAACATGTAGCTCTTTCCTTGTAGCCATTGAAACTGAAGTAGCAACATAAGGTCTTCGAATCTGTAACTGCTGAAGATCACTGAGAGAATCTTTCCATGCATTCCATTCAGCTTCCCTGTCTGCAGGAAGAGGAGAGTCCCAATCCAAAGCCTTGCTTGAGAGCTCTCTGAGCAGCATCTTTCCCTGAATTGTGACTGGCGCAGCAAACCCCAGTGGATCGAATAGTCCGTTGATGGTGGCTAGGACATCTCTCCGTGTGTAAGGTTTGACTGTGTCGGTCACTTGAAAGGTGAAAGTGTCATTAGTTAAGACCCACCTTAGGCCTAGGCTTCGCTGAATAGGTGTTGCATCAGCATCTAGGTTGAGTTCTTTGAGCCCTTTAGCGCGGTCGTCTACAGGAAATGCTTCCATGACTTCCTTGCGGCTGGATGCCACTTTGTGGAGACGGATGTTGGATATGGCAAGCATCTTCTGTGTCCGTTTCAATAGATTGATTGCCTCGCTGGCTGTGGGTCGTGACAGAAGCCCATCATCCACATAGAACTCCCTCTCGATGAAGCAGCGTGCATCCGAGCCAAATTCCTCTTCGCCGTGAGCTGCAGCACGCCGAAGTCCATACATGGCAACTGAAGGAGAAGGGCTGTTGCCAAATACATGAACCTTCATGCGATACTCACAGAGGTCATTGGCGGGATCATTGAGCTCGTGCCAGAAGAACCGCAGGAAATCTCGGTGGTCCTCCCTGACAACGAAACTGTGAAACATCTGTTCTATGTCCACAGTTACTGCAACGGCTTCACGTCTGAACCGCAACAAAACACCGACCAAGCTGTTGTTTAGGTCGGGTCCAGACAGCAGGACATCATTGAGCGAAACGCCATGGCTCTTCACGCTTGATTCGAAGACCACCCTGATTTGGCCAGGTTTCTGCGGGTGATAAACCCCAAAGATGGGTAAATACCAGCACTCTTTCCCAGCTGGGAGAGGAGGAGCCTGCTCAGTGTGGTCATGATCAAAGATGTTCTGCATGAAGGTGACAAAGTGCTTCTTCATTTCAGGTCTTTTCTCCAGAGTGCGTTGGACAGAAGCCAGCCGCATGAGTGCCTGGTCGCGACTGTGAGGTAGGCGTTCACGAGGTGTTCTGAACGGAAGTGGGGCAACCCAGCTGTTTGCATTGTCCATGAACATCTCTTTATCCATAAGCTCTAGGAACAGTCTGTCTTCCACAGAAAGTCCTATCTTGTTGTCATCTTTGGTTGTCTCAAAGACTGTGCTTCCTAGTGTACACTTGAAAGATCTGCGAATGTCTGGAATGGCTGTTTGTTCAGACAGGGACCCAAACTTCTCCTTGACATGAAACCTGTTAGGACAGGGGCTGAAGAAGGAAGGGCGTTTGTTCTCAAGGACGTTGGTGCAGTAAGTTTGAATAGCTACAGGCCTGTGAGTGCTCCCCAAGCAAACATCGCCTATGATGACCCATCCCAGGTCCACTCTCTGTACATATGGAGCATTGTGTGGACCATTCCGCTGCTCTCTCACTTTGTGGACTCTCAGTAAGTCGCGACCCAGCAACAGGAGGATCTTGGCCTCAGGATCCAGTGGTGGGATGGAGTGAGCTATGGGTTTGAGGTGAGGGTGGTATGAAGCCGCTTCAGGAGTTGGGATCTCAGCACGGTCGCTTGGAATGTTGCTGCATTCAATCAGCGTGGGCAAGGTGAGCGTTGTAGTTCCATCTAGTGACTGCACAACGAACCCTGTGGCTCTTCTACCCGTCATCTCTGTTGTCCCAGCGCACGTACGCAGTGTGAAGGGTGAGTCTGATCCCTTGATGTTGTACATGTCAAAGAAGTCGGGTCTTGCAAGAGACCGGTTACTTTGATCATCTAGAACTGCATAAGCTCTTATCACTCTCTCAGGGTGTGCTTCAGGAAAGACTTTTACTAAGCAGATCCTGGAGCAGGACCGTGGTCTTTGATCTTCTCCACACACCTCGGTGCAGCTTGACTCGACAGTTGGTGGCGGTGTTTCTCCTGCGCTCTCCCCGCCATGCCCAGGTGATGACAGTGGCGGCCCAGGATGGAGAGCTGAGACGTGATTCTCACTATCACACTCCTTACACTTAATGACTACAGTGCACTCGTTGGCCATGTGACTTGTTGAGGAACAGCATCTAAAACAGACACCAATGTCCTTCAAAAAGGCTTTACGTTCCGCTAAGGGTTTGCTGCGGAACCCTCTGCAGCGCTTGAGAGGATGTGGCTTCTTGTGAAGGGGACATTGCTTCTCAACATCACCAGCCTTGTGGCCTGAAACCTCCCTCTTGTCTTTCTCTTGTGATATATCTGTCTTGTGGGCAGACACTAGACTCTTCTGTGGTTTCTTCGCGGCGGTGCCTTGCTTTAGGTACTCTGTGTTACCAGCTTGCAGCCTGAAACCTGGATCGTTGCGTGCTCGTGCCTCATCGCAAACGAACTCACAAAAGAAGGAAAACGGAGGGAAGGTTACACCATGAGCGGCCTTGTACCTGAAGCCCTGTGTAAGCCACTGCTCTTGGAGGTTGTATGGTAATTTCTCCACTATAGGAGCGACACCACATGCAGTGTCCAAGTAGCTAAGGCCAGGGAGATAGCCTTCTAGCTTAGCGGCTTCTAACTCATGAAGGAGGTCGCTGAGTTCTCTCAGCTTCATTGGATCCTTGTTGGTGACCTTTGGGAAGTTCGTAAGCCTGTCGAAGAGTGACTTCTCTATAATCTCTGGAGAACCGAAGCATTCTTCCAAGCGTTCCCAAGCTTTGGTCAATCCGGTAGAGGGGTTACCTACATGCACAGCTCTTATTCTCCTAACTTGCTGTGCAGATTCTCGTCCTAACCACTTAATTAGGAGGTCCAGCTCTTCACTGGCACTCAGGTGTAATCCAACGATGGCGTTGATGAATGATGATTTCCACGCCCAATAGTTCTCAGGAGCATCATCGAACTGCGAGAAGCCGGAGGTAATCAGATCTCTGCGTGCCAAGTATCTAGCTACATCGCTAATGTCTGGACTGTCATCTACTGGCTGTTGTGAAACACCTTTGAAAGGTGAGAACTGTCCCGCACCAGCTGTAGATTGCCATGGAGATGTGTGATGAGGTATAGTCTTGGTGGGTTGCGGTGCTGGTCTGGAAGGTTTGAACATTTTAGAAGAATGAGCTTCAACTGTGAACTCAGTAAGGCGCTGTCTTGGGGGAGACTCAGATTTCAGCACATGAGTAATTGGTGTTATGGGTTTTGCGTGTGGCTTAACATCTTCTGTTAACTGTAGCTGAACATACTGATGTGTTCTTTCTTCCACTTCTTGCAGGAGTGATTTATTATCGGCCTCTTCGGACTCCTCTGCTGCTTCAAGCGCACTAGCTTCTGCCAAGGCAGCTGCCACCTCCCTTTCATGTCTGAGTGCATTTAATCTAGCTTCAGTTTGTGCTTTCTCAATCAGAATATCTGACTCCTTCTTAGCAAACTCAGCTCTTGCGCGGGCTGCCTCCACTTTAGCATGAGCTGCAGCTATGGCTCTGCTAGCTGATGATTTGTTTGACAAAGATTTACTGGTAGATGCACGAGCAACTGACCTGGTTTCCACAGTAGAGTGCTGCGCTGTCTCTTCAGCTGCTGGGTTGGGTTCTATAGTGGGGTGTTGAGATGACTCGTCAACTGCTGTTTTCCCATCCATCATTCAAATATGAAGCGAGCAAGGTGTGAGCAGTGGTGACGATGATGAGAAGGAGGACGACAATCGAGGGTTACTCTCCTTGAATAGTTCTGCCCGCTGTGCTGGATGCTTTTTTACTGTTCTGTCCTCATCAGGTGCCCATTTACTTGACTAGACAGACAGCTAACGATGGAATGGATTTCTGAGGCCGAAGTAGGTTTTGAAAGTTTATTCCAATCTTCAGATACACGAAATCCTTCCTTGGGATTCGTAAAACTAAATAAACAAACAGAAATGTACATAAAAGTGTGTTTGCTTCATCCTTCTATATACATTCATTGTAGCATACAAATTACATGAGGAAATGAACATGCTAGTTAGCTTGCTAGCTCTACATGACTTGCAGAAAATCTTCAGACATTTTATCTACCCACAAACAATATATTGCCATTAATTTCACTACAAATTAACTTAAGATGCATGAAAGCATACATTGGTCCTTAATACACAAAATTACAAACAATATTAACTTACAAGCAAAGCCTTTCCAAGGGCAAGAACGACCTACAAGGATGAACGCCTCTTCACCTTAGCATGCTCTGACCCAACTGACATAATGAACTTCTTACTCTAGCTAGATATGACGTCACAGGAAGTTACATCAACTGCAGGTAAGTGTCAAAATAAAATGCAGGCTTAACAATGAATATTCCCCCACTAGAAAGGTGGCGCTAAACCCCCAAAAAGTTCCAATGCCATGACACAGACAATGAATTATCAACAGTCATTTTCTACACCTGAGTATCAAACTAATGAAAAAATTGACTGAGATATGAATTTTAAAATTGCATAAGGCATTTTTTTTTTAATTGTTGAAAATTTTTTGGTGACTTTGACCTTTAATGTGTTGATGGTGACCAAGAAAATGTAATCACTTGGACCTTGTATCATCCCCAACAACTAGAGAATTTTTCATCAAAATCCGTTCACCATTTTCTGAGTTATCGTGCTAATATACAAACTAAAAACATGACCTTTCTGCTGATTGGTGGTTGAAGCAATAAGAAAAGCTGTAAAAATACACAGTGTGTCTGCACTGTTTAGTCACAAAGCTGACGCCTTTTAAATGTGTGTGTGCTGTGATCATATATTCTTAGTCACAGCTATGGTAAGATGAAAACTCAGAGTAATATTTGAAAATTACAGTTTGATATCATGCTGTTAATACACACATTATCCTAATAATTTGCTTTGCTTTCACAGTTACAGATGTTTTACTCCTGTTGGTACTTGAAACTGAAACCAAACTGAGAGGTACAGTAAAGTGATTTCATCCACTGCCGGAGGCTTTCCTGTAAATCACGTGACTCTTACCTGGCTCAGTGTGGGTTGTGCCTTACAGGTAGTTAAACTAACACTCTGACAAAACTATCTCTGGCAAACCTGCTTCATCTGCTGTCCTTTATCAACATCCAGGAAACTTCCAGCGGTGAAACAGTAGCAGCAAAGAAAGAAAGGATGTTACAATCGGCGTTATCGCTGTTTCTCGTCTGCTGTTTGCTGGGACGTCTGGACTCTACAGGTAAGCTGAGTGCACCTGTGTGAATATGTTCACCGAGCTGAGGGACAGAAACGGGCACTGAGAGATTTTTGGAGTTTAGTGAGTTTACAGATCTGTCTATGCGTCTTTGTTTTCTTGTCTCAGTAAACTCTCCTCTGTCTCACTTCCTCGTGTAAGAGGTGTGAGTGTAAAGTAAATGTAGGTAAGCAGGTAAAGGTGGGAGAGGGAATCAGATTCAAAGTTACATATTAGATCACTTCAAGAACTTTGGGCCTTTTTCAGTTTAGTTTCATTTTAACTTTGATGTGATCTTTGTGTAATGGTGGTGACGCTCACCTCACCTGTGAGAGGAGCACTCATGAAAACCAGGTGTGGAGCTGCTGTGCCTGATAAATGTTTAACTCTAACAATAGTGCGTATTTAGTCATAGAATATATTCTTTTAATAAGATTTGTTTTCTCTCCTTTTTTCTTTGTTAACACAGAGTCAGAAAAAAAGAGTGTAAGTCAGTATGTAAACTACAGGGAGGGTCTTTCTGTGTTGTGTTGTCTTAATTAGGATGTGGAGCCATTACAGCGCTCTGCGAGTGAGCCGAATAATGATCAAGCTTCAATTTACATGAACTCTGTTTGTTTGTTTGTTTGGGGGAGGCAGATTTGTCTGTTCATTGTAGGAAAAAAACACGCACATGTTAATGTTACACTAAAAAGCGTCCTCAAACAGAGGAGTAAGAAATCTAAAACAATTTTCATCATTGAGCTGTTGATGTTCAGCCTGTCAGGGATTCAAATCTGTCTTATTCAAGGATTTTTCCTGGACTTTGAAATAAGCAGAAGTTTGTGTTCAGTGTTTCTGTTTATCATAATTGTATCAATCAAATAAATCCTCCTTTGTGGAAAGATTAAGAACCCCAAAACTGAAGTCACCATAAGTTTGACTCCTTACATCAGGCTCTGGGTGCTGTATTTGTATCTTAGTGTAACTTGTAACACTGCAGCACAGGTTCATCTTGCTGACATCAGGTAGCAACATACTGTCTCTCCTAACTCATCATCTTCATCAGAAGAGGAACATAGTAAAGTTTGGACATATTTTAATTTGATAAACAGGCAGAGTGAAGACTGCAAAGTTAACAACCATCACAGATGTAGGCGTAGGAAGGAGGGGGGGCATGTCCCCCCGCAATATACCAATATTGGAGACAGTTTTTTCAGCAGGGAAAATTTCCCGTATTTTTAAGTACAAAACTTGGCAGGTATGCTTATGGCATGTTGCAAATTTCATTAAGGCTGCAACTATCAATTAATCGAGTAATCGAATATTCTATCAATTATTCCATCAATTTCTAGAGTAACTGGATAAGAAATACTTTTTTCATATTAACAGTTCATCTGCATATTTTAACTTCTGTACTGCAGTTTTTCTCTTTGTGAAACAAACATTGTGGATGGAGCAGCTACAAAGTTCTTTTCTTTTGTACTCAACACTATTTTTGAAAAAGAATAAAGTAAAAGATCAAATATCATTTTTTTTTTTTGCAGAGTATTTATGGCTCTGTCAAGTTTCCGATATGTGTCTCCCCCAATAGTAAACTCATTCCTACACCCTTGTGCACAGATGTACAGGAACTGTTCATCCATCAGTGCAATTAGAAGAACAAAACAGGGCAGGTCATATCAGGAAGGAGAAACAGGATCAACTCCTCAAAGGTCCTTGGTTTTTCTGAGTGCCAATCTTTTGTTTTATAATTTGTATTTGGAGCACTATTATATGTTGAGTATATAAAAAAAACATTTGAGATAATGTATGTTTTTACATTATTTATTAATTTAACACATTTTCATAGTAAAATCTGAGGAGCCACTTGGGAGCTGAAAGAGCCAGAATTCCAATCAGTAGTCCTGAATGCTGCACTGACACTTCCTCCAACCAGAAGACATGGGTCCTGTTAATCACACGTCAATAACATAAGGGTCTTTATTCATCCCACAGTTGAGAAATTCACATTGTTACAGCAGCAGTGGGCAGAGCAGAAAAACACCCCCACCCTGGGTCACATCTGGTACCAGTGGGTGCCTCCTTCACATCCATATTTATACTGTTTGTGAGTAGAATATGTCACATCTGTCCTCACATGAGCTCAATCAAACATCATACAGTCTTTGTACCTGGAAGCAGGTTAAAGGCAGTTTCAGTCCAGCTGAGGGGCTGTTATATTCTCACATGCAGCTCAGCCACATCATGTCAGAGAGTTACCGGCTGCTTTTGTCAAAACACAAACTAAATGTTTAACACGACAACAAATAACCAGCCTTTCATGTTGTCTGGGCACGATTAGGTGTAGCAGCTTCTTCAAACTGAGAGAATCATGAAGCTGATCCATAAAATAAACAGTTTAGTACAGAAATATTTTTGGTAAATACAGACAGGCTGCAGTTACACTGCTCATTAACAGTCTGCTTTCACTGATGTTTGTCACTTAAGAAGACCCAAATCCCTCACATTCACCAAAATAAATTTCTTAATACTTACCTGTAATTATAGGTATGACATTGGCCTGTTACACAAGTATCAGTCAACAAATTAAAAACTCTGAACATGATGTGAAACACAGAGATTTGTGTGATGTTATTTTATTAAATTTTATTTAAATTTTTTGTACAAACACTGTTTTTCCACAAAGTAAATAAAGATATTTTAAGCAGTTCAATTGTGGCTACAAACAAAGTCAATAAAAGTCCATAAACTCAGGTTTCAGGTCTTTAAAGGATCAGCTCGCAAAGCACAGTGGAAACTGGTGGCACTGTCCCTTGGTGTTGGCTCTCACTGCGGTATTGTATCACTTCCTGTTCCTGTTCCGGAGCACAGTGTTTTGCTGTCTGTTAGCTGTTAAATCTGTATAACTCTATCTGTCTGGATAACAACATATTTTAGTGTAATCTTCACCTACTTTAAATAGCATACTCTTTGCTCAATCACCTGTATTCACATTATTCACTTTATTTGTTTTTAGAAATTCGCTAGTTTAGCGCAGCTAGTAGCTTAGCGCTGCTAGTAGCTTAGCTCTTAGCCGACTCACTACCAGCATGGCTTCTTCTCCTGCACTTTCCTGCTCTGGGTGTCACATGTTTAGTTACTCCTCGGCCTCCTTTAGCAGTAACGGTACTTGTAGTAACTGTAGTGTGTTTGTAGCTCTGGAGGCCAGGCTTTCTGAATTGGAGACTCGGCTCCGCACCCTGGAAAACCCTGTATCTAGCCAGGCCCCTGTAGTGGGTGCAGACCATGGTAGCTTAGCCGCCGTTAGCCCCCCCCCCCAGCACATCCCGAGCAGCAGGGAAAACAGGCCGGCTGGGTGACTGTGAGGAGGAAGCGTAGTCCTAAGCAGAAGCCCCGGGTACACCACCAACCTGTTCACGTCTCTAACCATTTTTCTCCACTCGGCGACACACCCGCCGAGGAACAAACTCTGGTTATTGGCGACTCTGTTTTGAGAACCGTGAAGCTAGAGACACCGGCGACCATAGTCAAATGTCTTCCAGGGGCCAGAGCAGGCGACATTCATGGAAATTTGAAACTGCTGGCTAAGGCTAATCGTAGATTTGGTAAGATCGTTATTCACGTCGGCAGTAATGACACCCGGTTGCGCCAATCGGAGGTCACTAAAATTAATATTGACTCGGTGTGTAACTTTGCAAAAACAATGTCGGACTCTGTAGTTTTCTCTGGGCCCCTCCCCAATCAGACCAGGAGCGACATGTTTAGCCGCATGGTCTCCTTGAATCGCTGGCTGTCTGAGTGGTGTCCAAAAAACGACGTGGGCTTCATAGATAATTGGCAAAGTTTCTGGGGAAAACCTGGTCTTGTTAGGAGAGACGGCATCCATCCCACTTTGGATGGAGCAGCTCTCATTTCTAGAAATCTGGCTAAATTTATTAACCCTAAAACCTGACTACCCAGGGTTGAGACCAGGAAGCAGAGTTGCAGTCTTACACGCCTCTGTGCAGCTTCTCTCCTCCTGCCATCCCCCCAAAACCCCATCCCCATAGAGTCGGTGCCTGCTCCCAGACCACCAAAAAGCTTCATCAACTGCACCAAAGAATAAAACAATTAAATGTGGATTGTTAAACATTAGGTCTCTCTCTTCCAAGTCCCTATTAGTAAATGATTTAATAATTGATCAACATATTGATTTATTCTGCCTTACAGAAACCTGGTTACAGCAGGATGAATATGTTAGTTTAAATGAATCAACACCCCCGAGTCACAGTAACTGTCAGAATGCTTGAAGCACAGGTCGAGGAGGAGGATTAGCTGCAATCTTCAATTCCAGCTTATTAATTAATCAAAGACCCAGACAAAGTTTTCATTCTTTTGAAAGCCTGACTCTTAGTCTTGTCCATCCCAATTGGGAAACTCAAAAACCTGTTTTATTTGTTATTATCTCTCGTCCACCTGGTCCTTACTCAGAGTTTCTGTCTGATTTCTCAGACTTTTTATCTGATTTAGTGCTCAGTTCAGATAAAATCATTATAGTGGGTGATTTTAACATCCATGTAGATGCTGAAAATGACAGCCTCAACACTGCATTTAATCTATTGTTAGATTCAATTGGCTTCTCTCAAAATGTAAAGGAGCCCACCCACCACTTTAATCATACTCTGGATCTTTTCCTGACATATGGCATAGAAACTGAAGACTTAACAGTATTCCCTGTAAGCCCCCTCCTGTCTGATCATTTCTTAGTAACATTTACATTTACTTTAATGGATTACACAGCAGTGGGGAATAAGTTTTATTACAGTAGAAGTCTTTCTGAAAGTGCTGTAACTAAGTTTAAGGATCTAATTCCTTCATTGTTATGCTCTTCAGTGCCATGTGCCAACACAGTGCAGAGCAGCTACCTAAATTCTGCTCCCAGTGAGGTCGATTATTTCGTCAATAGTTTTACATCCTCACTGCGTATGACTTTGGATACTGTGGCTCCTCTGAGAAGGAAAGCCTCAAATCAGAAGTGCCTGAATCCATGGTATAATTCACAAACCCACAGCTTAAAGCAGATAACCCGTAAGCTGGAGAAGGAATGGCGTTTCACTAAATTAGAAGATGCTCATGTAGCCTGGAAAAAGAGTTTATTGCTCTATAAAAAAGCCCTCCGTAAAGCTAGGACATCTTACTATTCATCATTAATTGAAGAAAATAAGAACAACCCCAGGTTTCTTTTCAGCACTGTAGCCAGGCTGACAAAGAGTCAGAGCTCTGTAGAGCCGAGTATTCGTTTCACTTTAACTAGTAGTGACTTCATGGATTTCTTTACAAATAAAATTTTAGACATTAGAGAAAAAATTATTCATAAACATCTCAAAGATTTATCTTCATGTTCGGCTGCTTTCAGCACTGCTGGTATTTGTTTAGACTCTTTCGCTCCAGTTGATCTTTCAGAGTTAACTTCAATAGTTACTTCCTCCAAACCAGCAACATGTTTGTTAGATCCCATTCCTACTAGACTGTTCAAAGAAGTCTTTCCAATTATTGATGCTTCAATCTTAAAAATGATCAATCTGTTTTTATTAGTTGGCTATGTACCACAGGCCTTCAAGGTGGCTGTAATTAAACCTCTCCTTAAAAAGCCATCACTGACCCCGCTGTCTTAGCTAATTATAGGCCAATCTCCAACCTTCCTTTTCTCTCAAAGATTCTTGAAAGAGAAGTTGTAAAACAGCTAACTGATCATCTGCAGAGGAACGGTTTATTTGAAGAGTTTCAGTCAGGTTTCAGAATTCATCACAGTACAGAAACAGCATTAGTGAAGGTTACAAATGATCTTCTTAGAGCCTCTGACAGTGGACTCATCTCTGTTCTTGTCCTGTTGGACCTCAGTGCAGCTTTGATTCTGTTGACCATAACATTTTATTACAGAGATTAGAGCTTGCTATAGGTATTAAAGGTACTGCACTGCAGTGGTTTGAATCATATTTATTTCATAGACTCCAATTTGTTCATGTAAATGGGGAGTCTTCTTCAGACAGTAAGGTTAATTATGGAGTTCCACAGGGTTCTGTGCTAGGACCAATTTTATTTACATTATACATGCTTCCCTTAGGCAGTATTATCAGAAAGGATTGCATCAATTTTCATTGTTATGCAGATGATACTCAGCTTTACCTATCAATGAAGCCAGATGACACACATCAATTAATTAAACTGCAGGAATGTCTTAAAGACATTAAGGCCTGTATGACCTCTAATTTCCTGCTTCTAAATGCAGATAAAACTGAAATTCTTGTACTCAGCCCCACAAATCTTAGAAACATGGTGTCTAACCAGATACTTACTCTGGATGGCATTACTTTGGCCTCCAGTAACACTGTGAGAAATCTTGGAGTCATTTTTGACCAGGACATGTTCTTCAATGCACATATTAAACAAATATGTAGGACTGCTTTTTTGCATTTGCGCAATATTTCTAAAATTAGAAACATCCTTCCTCAGTGTTGCTGAAAAGCTAATTCATGCATTTTTTACTTCTAGGGTGGACTACTGTAATTCGTTATTATCAGGCTGTCCTAAAAGCTCCCTGAAAAGCCTTCAGCTGATCCAAAATGCTGCAGCTAGAGTACTGACAGGGACTAGAAAGAGAGAGCAGATTTCTCCCATATTGGCTTCTCTTCATTGGCTCCCTGTTAAATCTAGAATAGAATTTAAAATCCTTCTCCTCACATACAAGGTCAGGTCAGGTCAGGTCCCATCTTATCTCAAAGACCTCATAGTCTCATATCACCCCAACAGAGCACTTCGCTCTCAGACTGCTGGCTTACTTGTGGTTCCTAGGATACTTAAGAGTAGAATGGGAGGCCCCTCTTCTGTGGAACCAGCTTCCAGCTTGGATTCAGGAGACAGACACCCTCTCTATTTTTAAGATTAGGCTTAAAACTTTCCTTTTTGATCAAGCTTATAGTTAGGGCTGGATCAGGTGACCCTGAACCATCCGTTAGTTATGACTGCTATAGGCTTAGGCTGCTGGGGGGGGGGGTCCCACAATAGACTGTTTCTTTTCATTCACCTTATTTACTTTGTTTATACTCCACTCTGCATTTAATCATTAATTGTTATTAATCTCTGGCTCTCTTCCACAGCATGTCTTTTCTCTCCCCTCAGCCCAACCGGTCACAGCAGATGACTGCCCCTCCCTGAGCCTGGTTCTGCTGGAGGTTTCTTCCTGTTAAAAGGGAGTTTTTCCTTCCCACTGTCACCAAGTGCTGCTCATAGGGGGTCGTTTTGACTGTTGGGTTTTCTCTGTATTATTGTAGGGTCTTTACCCACAATACAAAGCGCCTTGAGGCAACTGTTTGTTGTGATTTGGTGGTATATAAATAAAATTGAATTGAATTGAACTGAATTGAATTAAAGCAGAATGGAGTTCATTATTTATCATTTTGGATGTTGATATTTCACCAGTAAAACTTTTTTATTCACTTGCAAACTCACACAGACTTTCCTCTCAGCATCACCTGTTTGTGATAAATTCAGTTTAAAGTCAGCATTGCTTGAAGTATTGAATGAAAATTAAAAATGTTTTAAATAAATATTAAATTAATTATGTAAATATTTGAAAACAAATAAACAAATATGTAAATAAAAAAAGTAAAAACTAAAAGTATTTTTTAATAACTGTATTAACTTTTGTTTCTAATAACTAATGATTGTTTCCTGTCCCCCCCGCCTTATTTTTTTTTATGTCAAACAGAGTTATCAGTCAAACCAGGAGCAGATGCCACTCTGCAGTGCTCTGGTCGGAGAGATGCTACTGAAATAATGATAAGGTGGAATAAAACTGAGCTGCAGTCACAGGAATATGTCTTCTTCTCCAAAGATGGTCAGTTACAGGAAGAGCTCCAGCATGAATTATTTAAAGGTCGAGTGAACCTGACAGATCCTGATTGGAAGAAGACAGGAAACTTCTCTGTGATTCTCAAACATGTCACCACAAATGATAGTGGAACATATGAATGTTATGCTGGATATGATGGACAGAAACCTGAGTTTCTCACTAACATCACCCTGAAGGTTGAAAACCCAGGTGAGTTCTGTTGCTTCTTGGTTATCAGTGTGACAAACTATATAGTACATTGTATCATATTGTTTTGTGTTGCTGTCTGAACCCTGTGTTTGTTAACCTGATTAATTTATTTGAATGTAGATTTAGATGTAATATCTGGGGTTAAAGCTGAAGCAGTTATACACGTTTCTGTGAAAGCTTCTGTAGATGTGAAAAGTTGCACTTTCCTAACCAGTGTGTCTGTGATGAGAGGTGAAGCTGCTTCCTGGTTGTTGATGTTTGTTTCTAAAGATGTTGTTGATGAGACTTTGTAGAAAGCAGCTGGTCTGAGTGATGTGATCAGAGTGCAGTAGATAATGTCTGACAGCAGTTTGAAGAGGAAATGGATTCTGTTCTGTTCTTCACTCATCACCTACCTGACAGCTGACACCTCACACCTGTTTCTACCTGCAGGTCCAACAGGAGGACAAAGTGGGGATGGAGGAGAGAAGAGTGGTTCTGTTGGTCTGATAGTTGGTCTGACAGTTTCTGCTCTGCTTCTTGTTGGTGGTGGTGGTTGTTTTATGATCTACAGAAAACGTAGAAATCCATGTTATGAGCGTCCTGCAGATCAGAACATTCCAATGTCTTAAATGTCTTCATAACTGAACTGTGAGTTCTGCTGCTGTTCCAGGTTCTCAGCAGCCAGTTCAACATTCACAGTAACTGAAGCTCAGAGTTCACAGTGAAAATTAAATGATGTGAGATGGAGTCAAAGTGGAATTTGGCAGAAACAAGATCTGGTTTTCGGGCAGCACGGTGGCGCAGTGGTTAGCACTGTTGCCTCACAGATAGAATACCATCTGGAAGGCCTGGGTTCGATTCCACCTTGGCCCAGGCCTCTCCCTCTCTCTGTGTGGAGTTTGCATGTTCTCCCCGTGCTTGCGTGGGTTTCCTCCGGGTACTCCGGTTTCCTCCCACATTCCAAAGACATGCACTTACTGGGGTTAGGTTAATTGGCTAATCTAAATTGCCCTTAGGTGTGAATGTGAGTGTGAAAGGTTGTTCGTCTCTCTGTGTTGGCCCTGTGACAGGCTGGCGACCTGTTCAGGGTGTACCCTGCCTCTCGCCCTATGACAGCTGGGATAGGCTCCAGCCCCCCCGCGACCCTGACCAGGATAAGCGGAAGTGAATGGATGGATGGATGGAAGATCTGGTTTTCTTGTGATTATCTGATCTCACTGCTCATCATACCAGCAAATGTCCTCATTCATTAATAATTATGAACCCAGATCTGTTTCTGTGTTCATACAATTATTTTTTTTAGCTTCAAAGATGATTTCATAATTACTAAAAAAAAAAAAAAAATTCACATGTAATAATTTATCCAACTTCAGGAAATCTTTTCACAACTAAATGCATTTTCTATATTGACAGCATACCTGCTGCCCTTTTTTCAGTCACTAACACACAGCTACCGTAAATACTGTATATAAATAATATTTACCAGTCTGTTATAGTTCTGCTTTTGCATTCTCATTGTAAATTCTGACATTTTTTTTTAACATTTATTTAATCTTTCATGCAAACAAAGGAGCTAAAATCAAGCTTTAAATACTGCTGAGCTCAGAGGTCACTCTGTGTGTGCTAAATTTAGGTCTGAGATCAGATAAGTGGATGTTTCGAAAAATGTGAAAGTTGTTAATGAGCCATAAATGTTGGACTGTTTACTGAGTTTTATCCTTCAGAATGAATCACATCTCAGGAGTATGAACAATAAATTTAATCTGAGCCAGATGTCTGAATCCTTGATTTATTAGATAAACCTGATTGATAGATCATGGGTTCAGTTCGGTGCTGTTTATTGTAATTTTCCATTAAATAGCAGGAAGCTTGATTTGTTTCTCAGAGTGAAGTTCAGTCTGAGCTGTGCAAACAGGTTTCTCTGATGTACTGCTGCAATATTAATGTGACAAAAGGAGATTATATTGTTGAAATTGCAGTTGTTTTTCTCAGGACACCCCGAGCTGTTCTTCAGTTTTGGACATGGATGGATTATGAAATGTAAAAATTTTCAGTACGTGAACTTCTTTCCATTAAGAGAGAATGGTTCAGAAGTGTTTTGTAGAGTTTTATACAAGTTATGGAATGATCACTACTATAAATCCTGACTTTGAATTAAATCACAAGAAAAAAAAAATATAACCTGACAAGAAAAATATGTGTGACTTTATGAACAGATCAAACTGCATCACATCATTTCTTAAGCTTTAACCTCTGGGTATAGTGTCTGATGGACGTCATGTACAGTGTGTGTGTGTGTGTGTGTGGGGGGGGGGGGGGGGGGGGGGGGGGGGGGGGGGCAGGGCTGCACTGGGGGAGTTTACTGAGCTGATAACTGAAAAAAACAGTGTTTGATGGTGTAAAATGAAATCTTTCTGAAGCTGCAGTTGAAAGATGTCTCAGGAGTTTATAAAGTGTGAGGAAACAGTCGCATATTTCCCTCAGATTCTGCACATTTGATCATTTGTAAAGTTTTCCTTTCAAACAACTGATGAAACAGAAACAGTGTGCTAGTTACTACAGTTTAATAGGATTTTATGATATTTCATTGTGTGCAACTTGTGCTCATTTTCTGCTGGTTTCAAATTTTAAATGAATTTTCTTCTGTTAATAAAGTTTGAACAAGTATTAGTATTGGATGTCTTATTTATTATTTTTTGGTCTCTATTTGTCATGGAAACAAAGAGCAGTCAGGAAAGGGAAAGAAAACTCTGACCTGTTGAACCCGTCAGTACAGCTTTGATCAGATCTGGAATCAGTCTAGAGAAAATAAAACACAGATGTGTGAACCCTTTGGATCTACAAACATGTAACACAGAAACATTGTCACTGAATTAAAGTGAAACCCTGTCTGAGACTGTTGCTGTAGAAAGGCTGAGGAAGAGTAGATCAAGTTTGAAGCCTGCAGCATTTTTTTTTTAGTCTGAACTAAGGGTTGCATGAACTAGTCGACTTCTCGAGTAGTCGATTCTAGTAAATCTCACGAGTTTTTAAATTTCACGTCGACTAGTCGCAGTCACATGACTGCTGGCGACAAAATGGATTCCAAACAGGGAGTACCGTCCTGTTGCACAGGGCTAACAGCTGATCCCAGCTGTAAACAATAGAGTGGCTCACAGGTTCTCCAGATGAAGTGGTGAAAAGTCTCAAAAAGAGTATAAGGAATGCCACTACTCTAATGAAACTTTGCAGGTCCATGGTGGGTTTGATATCTAATATAACTACAAAACTAAGAGTCTGAAAGAAAAAAAACTTAAAACACAAGAAAAACACACAAGAAAGGGAAGTAACCTGGGAGCTGCAGTAACAGGCTGCCTACCGTGGCGCCATCTTGGAGAGCAAAGTTCCAAATGTTCCTGTTCCAACACACCTGATTCAAATGGCTGAATTACCTCCTCAGTATGCAGTCAAGTTCTCCAGATTCCTGCTAATGACTTCTATATTTGATTCAGGTGTGTTAGATCAGGCTCTCAAGGCCTGGAGTTAAATAACTAGTTCTTATATAGCGCTTTTCTACCCTGTCTGCCCACTCAGAGCGCTTATACAACACATTTACCCATTCATACAAGCACTTCCATGAGTAACTAAAGCTAAGTGCTTTTATTGTCTAACATTCACACTCCAATGCTTGTGTTGGAGAGCAACTTGGGGTTCAGTATCTTGCCCAAGGATACTTTGGCATGCAACCCAGAGCAGCCAGGAATCAAACCGCAGACCTTTCGATCAATAAGTGACCTGCTCTACCTCCTGAGCTACAGCCACCCCAGAACAGAGCTCCACTGTTGCACTTCTTGCTGAGTAACTGGACACACTGCACTGTTTACGCTGCGTTTTTCAGACTGTGAAGTGCAGAAATTCACATCACAATTTTAACCTGAAAAATTAGCAAATTTTCATCACCTTGAAATAATTAAATTTTTCCTGATGTTATTTTTGAAGAAAAAATAAAATTTTATATTTTATTTAATGTATTGAGGAAAATGTTGCTGTATTCTGGCCATTCAAATTTTTATTGGTGATTAAAATTATTTTTAATCCTGTTCGGCCAACAACTGAGACGGTGTCTTCAATTTTAGCCCATCCTATGATTGAGTTTGACACCTGTAACGTCTGGGTTGTGTTCGGTGGTGAAGAGGAGGCGGCAGATGTTCTTATCAGGCAGCCAAAAACGCACAACCACACTGGTACTGGGAATTCCACAGTGTTATCCTTTAATAGACGTATTCTTCACCAACCTTGTAAAGCTCGGTTGAAAGGCTGCTGCATTATTATACATGAAAATGAGCAGTGTTCATACAACCTGTGACAATACAAAGAGTTAAGGAAAGAGAATTAGAGGTCTGGTATCATAGTTATCCTGGACTGGAAAAAAATATTTTTGATTTAATTTTTCAGTATTGTTTAAACTTTTGGACAGAGGCCAGTTTTAGTTACCTATCTGGATATATCGAGGGCTTGGAGCCACAGGGGTGTAAATGACATTTCATCAACTTTACAGGAGAGCCAAATCAAAAAATGACCATAGTTTAAATTACTCTGTATACTGATTTTAGTTTTTTTTAAACCATGTTTCTTTTTATAAATTTATGACACAATGCTTAATAAACAATAATCTTGTCTTTGTTGTAAATGCACTTATGCCCTTTTGGCACCAACTTCTTGTGTGCATTCTGTCAGGGTCCAGGTGACTGATAAAGTTACGTGTGTTTGTTAGGCTGTCCACCGTGTCTGCTTCTGGGTCCACCCCGTTGTTAACCTTCTGGCATGACACATTCAGAGTTAAGTCTTTTTGTTTTTGTTGAATAACTCTATTTTACTTCTATAATTTTAACATTAGATGGAGCACATCAAGGTCTTTCATTTGATATATAATCTCAATCTTGACGAAAACGGCAGTTACACCCTTATGGCTCCAATCCCTCGATAATTTGATATATAACATAATATCTTTACTGTACAACCCTTATCGTCACCATTTGATATTTAAATACACTGCTCAAAAGACTAAAGCAACACTTTTTAATCAGACTATAACCTCAAGTCAAATAAGCCTCTGTGATATTAATCTGATCAGTTAAGTAAAAGAGGGGGTTGTTAAATGGAGGGCACTGACAATTTTCCTTCCTCATCCTTTCTGACTGATTTTGCATTAGTTTTGCATTTGGCCAGAGTCAGTGTCACTACTGGCAGCATGAGGCAGTACCTGGACCTTACAGAAGTCACACAGGTAGTCCAAATTCTCCAGGATGGCAGAAGCCATTACCAAATAAGAGCTTGGAGGAGATTCCAGGAGACAGGCAGTTACACTCAAAAAATTGAAACATTGGCTTTAATTAAATTTATTTTGTCAACAGGTTCCACGAAAGTGTATTATGTAAGTTAAAAGCAAAAATGTTAAGGTAATCTAACTTTATGAACTTGTATTACATTAACACAATGTGAATTGTACCACCTAGATAAAATTACTTTTGTTTAACAAGAATTATTTAAGTTTATCCAATCAAATTTAGTTATGTTACATGGACATAAACAATATATTTAGAGGCTACATATTTTACATTTGTCCTTCAAACATATATTGTATTCATAGCAGTAAAATAATAAATTTAAGTTCAATTAATTAAAATACGTTTCCATCCAATTTATTTTATACTAATTGGCTTGACCTAATTATAGTTTGTCAACAGGTTCCACATAAATGAATTTCATACAACCAACATATTTTGTTATTTCCTTTATTTCCTTTATTTACTAATATTAATTTAACATTTTGCTACCACTTGGTCCAAAATATAACCCTTAGCAGACATTAGGGTGCAGCGGTTCGACACAAACAGTTGTAAACAGCATTTATGCATTCCAACAATAGAACAGGCTTTGTACAGGCAGTTCTCTTTTTTGTAACAACATAATAATCTAACCATATCAACCATAACAACACATGTTGTCAACTTTCATTTTAATATTGTGGAGGGACTATCTTGAAATGTAATTATGTTACCAAACATGTCAACTTGTGTTGCAGCATTGTTACCCAATATTAACAATTATAAACCACCTTGATGCAGCATAAACAAATGTAACATCCTACAAAACATCCAATTTGCCAATACTATTATATAACAATATAAGAAGCTTGTAGTTCTTTTTTTTTTTGGAGACAGCATAATGGTCAAACTATAACAACACACATGCTTTAATTTAGTAGTGTGGAAGGGAAAAAAAAAATTGTATAAACTTTTTCTTTTTACCAGAGCATTCAAATCAATGTTTGGTTCATTCAAACAGTTTGTTCTTGAGCATCTGTACCTTGGGTGAAAGTTTGACAGCATCCAGTTGAAGGAAGAGCTTTTGAAGTACTTCAAAGAAGTACCTCAGTTCCTTAGGATAACTGAGGTTCATTGCATATATTGCACCCATTAAGAGTGCACATGCAGAGGCGACATCTCCCAGGTCATGTAGAACTTCAACACCCTCAATGACAATTCCAACATCAGCTGGAGGAGTGGTGGCATCACCTCCCTCGACTTTGATGATGTAGATGCCCAGGGTAAGCTCCTCAAGGCCTCTCTCTACAGCCGTACCATCAGTATTGTTCCATAGGGGAGAAAGAAAAGACAATCAATCTATGAAATCACAGATTTTGTAGAATTCCAAAGAACAACTTTTGCCTTTCAGGTTTCCTTTGAATGAAAACAGCATGATACTTCAAAAAGTGCTATTTGTGTAAAAATAAGATAAAGCAGCGCTGAGTGATTCCATCAAAATTTTAGAGTGGTTAGCATGAATCTGTCAACTGAGTTATTTCATCTAATATAGATATCTTAGTGTTGGCAGTCGTTATAAAAGAATGAAGCACTAACGAAGCCACACCCAAGGCACCAACATCAGTGGTCTTGGGAACACCCCCACAGAGATTAAAATTGATTTATTATAGGTAGAAAATAAACTTAAAATTACAAACAAGGTATTCTTTGAAGAGGATGTTCAGGTCTTCGTTGAGGTAGATACAAAGCGCCCTCAGGATGCACTCCCTCCTCTTTTCAATACTTTCATTCTAAAGAGAGAAAAAAACACAGAAATATTATTCTGACTGTTAACTTGTCAGCATACTTGTCAAAACTGACTAGTCAACATCAGTTTATAATTCCATATTGTTCACTACCAATAGCAAAACATACCTGTGTGATTGGGATCAAAATCCTGCTAATGTTAGTCCCTGCAAAGCCTCCTTTCTTCTTGAACACTTTGATGAGCTGGGCAGTGTGTTGGTCAAGCTGTGCATGGAACCTTGAGACAAGGGGGGCAGTAGTGATCCTCACAAATTCTGCTTCCACCTGAAAACATAATGTCCACAAAACCATAAAACATTTAACATTTAAAACAGAAATACTCTCACAAGAATGTACAAAAAAACAGGCTGTGCTGCAATACAATAGCATTTCCCGTGTTATTTTTACATAAAATGATTAACATTCCCGTGTAACTGGAAGCCATAACAACTCTCTCCCCTGACCTCCCTGTCTCTACACTGTCACTATCCATTAAAGCATAATTGAAAAAAATTGTTGACTATAGCTGATTTAAAAAGCATTTCATACCTCTGCCACAATGAACAGTCCTGGCCATCTGATCTTGAACTCTGCCATCATGGGCTTGTCTCTGACAACCTCCTGCCTTCTGTATGCGAACGTCTTAGCCATCTTTTCTTTGATAACTTTATCATTATGTCTCTTCTTAACCTCAGATAACTACGCCAATCTTTCCCCTTCAAGGCTGTCCTGGGTCTCTCCAGCAGGATAGGGAGGATAAAAATTTACTTCGGCTTTCCTCGGTTTTTTGACATCGTAGGCAGGCTGACATCTATCTGCAGGTTTGTGCTTGAGGGAATTGATGCACAGTTCTGGGCACCCCAACTTTCTAAGTTTTGTCCTATAGTTTGCTATATTATACTTAAGGCTTATTTTCCAGCCGTAGAAACCACTGAAGGATCCCTGTTCTCTCAAACATGGATGTGCTTTGATCAAAGCTTCAGCAACAGATTCAATTTCCAAGTTTGAGGGATATGCCTTGAACATGATGATTTCCTGAGCCAGACTTTCCAAGATGTCTGATTTAAGTTTATGACCGGGTGTCAGAAGAACTCCATTTGATATGAAGTCCTGGTTTGCACTTCGAAGTTGCATCTCTACGTCATATGAAAACTTTGAAATTTGGAATTCTGTCGGCCAATGTGATGATCGAGGAGATTCTGAATCAGAGGAGAGTATTATTGTGTCAGAAGATGAGAACGATGCTTCTTCTCCACTCTGATTCATGCTGCCTTGGCTGAGGTCTAGAGCATCTGACAAGTGAATGATTTTCACTGTGCTCTTGTCTTGAATGTCACAAATTTGGTTAAGGTTAACAAACTCGCTGTCAAAGTCACTGTCCATGTACTGGAGTCTAATGTCCCCCTCTATATCAAACTGATGTTTGATCTCATTTGTAAGATCCTCAACAGATGCTGGCAAGCCTGATTCTATGGTCAGTTTTTCAGTATTGTTGGAACCAAGGATAATCCGCAGTTTTACTGGTGCAGCCATCACCCAAATGCGTCAGTCTGGAGAAGATGAAAACGCACATATAAAGTAATTAAATATGTATAGATTAAAAGCATTCAAATTAGAAAGAAACCAACTGACAACAAACAAAAAAAACAAACAAAAAACCCACAAAGAATGTATTGGTAAAGGAAACTCAATTTATAGAATGGTTTTAAGAAAGAAAAGTCTGACTGTTAACATACCACGGGCAAGCTCAGCAGTGCCGTCTACACCACATCAATGAGTTAGGAAACAGCTGTCACACCCAGGATCTGAAATTCATCACGTTTAAAGGATCCATAAATTAATGTAATACAAAATAAAACACACATTCAGATTGAGGGCAAGAAAATTAATCTGTCACCTGATAAATGTTTCTTAAAATAAAAATTCTGGCAATTCAATTCACAGTAATTAAAGTAGCTCGTTGTGATCATACCTGTTATACAGTGCAATGAGCAGGCAGGTGGAAGCAAGAATCAGGACTCACTCAAATCAAATCAGGACCTGAAAAATTGCAACAGGATTATTACAAAAAGAGAGAAAGAGAAAAAAATATATAAACAGGTTCACAGATTAATCGTTAGTGTGCTATGTACAGGGTCCTACAACAGATATTTACTTTAAATCTACTTCCATGTCAGTCCTCAACATGGCTTTCATGCACTCAATTCAATGAAAAAATATAACAAAACAACACTTTACAGATTTGGCTAAAAGCACCCCGAAAGATTTTATAGTGTACATAAATATACAAAGTAAACTTTCAAATTCATCAAAAAGTGGATCAGTCCTGTTGTACTGCCACGAAACTGATGAGTGCCATGCCCCCCCACTAGTCTGCCAATGGAAAACTTGAAGCAGCCAGGTATGGGATAAATCGCTGGTGAAATAACGCTTGACATCTCAGACAGGATAGAATCGTTCTCTTAAAATATCCATGGATAGAATACGACAGTAAAATGACTCACCAAACCACACTGACCTAGTTAAAGCAGTTTTCAGAGCTAATATAGCGTATATCAAACACAAACAAAAAAGGAAAACCCTGTTAACGTCTTTAGGGGATTGGGAAGGGGGGGGGGGGGGGGGGGGGGGGGGGGTGCTCGTTATTGTGCACTTGTTCGCTGCTCTCTGAAACACAAATACTTTGGAAATATAGAAGTGTTGTATCACAAACACAAAATTTAATCTTGGTCAATATGAAATTACTACAACAGGTATGGATGAAAAATGTCCTCTTACCTCTCTCAAGTCGGAAAATGAATACCGTTAGCACTTAGCAACTTCACCGCATGCTTAATCGCCAAAAAGCAGCTAAAAAGAGAGAGTTTGCACATGCGTAGTCTGAAGCACTTCAATCCTCTTCTTACTGCCACCTTCCGGGTGTAGCAAGTATTGCTATCATAATTCATTTTAATTAAATGGTTTGTGATTAACCAGCACGTAATTATTTTGTACTCACAACGAAAGACAAAATTACATGGACTTTATTAGAAAAAAATATTTCAACTTAACAAAGACATGTATTTTAAGTAAACTGAAAACATCAAAATAATATAAAGTGCACAACCGACCTATTTCACTTTTTTGAGTGTACTCTAGGACAGAGGCCATCAACTACATTTGTCCAAGGGCAGGAATTTTTCTCTCCAGACAGTGTGAGGGCCAGATTCTCCGTTAAAGTAAAATAAAATTAATATTGTATCCTTAGTAATATATTATCATTTGATATATCAATTTTCCTTTCAAATTTATACTATTTTAAATGACGTGATGTGCAAGTCTGGCATTTACATGTTTTTCTGTTATGTTGATGGTTGTTATCAAAAACCACACTTGCATACAGTGTTCACGTGAACTGGAAGCACGGGAAACAAAATGTTACATGAGAGCAACGAGTTTATCTCTGAGCAATCTTCTTTTCAGAAGTGTTTTTGTTATTGATTTTGAAAATGAATATAGAAACATGAAGAGTTCAAATGCAAAACCTTCTAAATCTGCCTGAACACTTTTCTTTTAAAAGAGCTTTTTTAAAAATAAATCTGGATCTGATGGTATTTTTTTTTTTGCATTTTTGGCCACAATGGCTCTTACAAGCAGTGGGGAGAGACAGGAAATGGGGGGAAGATACAGGGGAAAACACGCAGGCAAATTGGCGACAGGCTGGGACTCAAACCCGCACCGCCTGCAACGCGGCATATGAATGTGGTCGCCAGCTTCACCACTAAGCCACCCGGGTGCCATCTTATTGTAAATTTTACTAATTTCATTTCAAAGGAAATCATGAGTTGCCTTTTTTCAAAAATGTAAACATAGTACTTTATTTTTTTAAAAGATATTTTATTTTGAGGCAAAACCAGCAATGTGTCACGGTGGGGGGCTGTGTGCGGGGGGGGGGGGGGGGGGGGGGGGGGGGGGGGACCCAAATGCAGGACTCATGCAGACTTAAACTAAAACTGTTTTATTTACAGGAAGTCAAATAATACAAAATACAACAACCCGAAATGTCAACCAAGGCAAAAAACAAACCAGAAGCCTGGGAGAAAGCAAAAAAAAAACAAAACTCACAGCTTAAGAGGGGAACACTGGGGAAAGCAATGACAACGACGCAACAAAGAACAGAGAAAAACTAAGGGCTTAAATAGTCTCTGGAGCTTGAAAAAGGCGACTGGACTTCTTTTTGTTTCTTGAAGACGTTTCACCTCTCATCCGAAAGGCTTCTTCAGTTCTCAACCAAATGGTAAGGGCTTAAATACACACAAGGAAATCAGGGAGTGGAAACAACAGGGGACAACAGGTGAACCAAATGAACCTAATGACAAAAGGGGAAGCAAAACTAAACACAAAACACAGGGAACACAAGACTGTCAAAATAAAACAGGAAGTGACTCAAGGGAACAGACGCAGAACTGACACTGAAAACTTGACAAAGGGAGCATACACAAAAAACAACAAGGGAAACTAAACAGCATACTCAAACAACAATATAACCATAAACTATAAGAAACACTAAGAAACATAACCTGAAAAGTACAACAAAAGAAAGTTACACAAAAAACTCAAAACACTGGGCCACCAGCCCACGACCATGACACAACGCAAAGCTTATGAGCAATTGGAAATTATGGTAGGAGGCCTGGGATAATTCAGACTAGTTTTAACGGGTTATGATGCGACATGATTGATTGGGGAATAGTACCTATGGCAGTACTACTTGGGGGGCCAGATGGAAAGCTCTGGTGGGTGGCCGCCAGTTGATGTTCTCTGGTCTAGGAGATCTGGACAGGGCTGTAGAAGATCCTTAACCCATCAGCAGGACCAGAATCCACTCCTTTGTGCAAGGAGGAAATGGATGAGAACTACAGAGCTACAAAATGACCTCCAGCAGCCACTGCAGTGAATGTCCCTGACCAACTAATCAGAAACAGAGTTCATGAGGGTGGCCTGAGGGCTCGACGTCTGGAAGTGGGCTCTGTGCTCACTGCCCAGCACCATGGAGCCTGATTGGCTTTTGCCATAGAATACCAGAATTGGCACATCCACCACTGGTGCCTGTGTTTTTCACAGATGAGAGCAGGTTCACACTGAGCACATGAGACAGATGTGAAAGGGTCAGTGAAGCCATGGAGAACATTATGCTTCTTGTAACACATAATAATATCTCAACCTTCAGGAGCCTTTTAGTGGCTGCTGGACCATTACTTACCAGAAAGCTTTTGAACTGATGAAAGAGAAACTTACCTTTGCTCCAGTCACTGCATGTGATAATCTGCAGAAACATTACCTGCTCCACAACGATGCTAGTTCCACTGGTTTGTGTGCAGTCATGTACTAAAAACAAGAAGGCCAAATCAGAGTGATTGCTTAACCTGAAACACTAACAAACCAGTTAATACCTGCATTTTGACTGATGGTCAATATTGAGGGAAGTAACAGAGAAAAGAACCATGAAAGCTGCTCTGTGTGTTCGTACTGCTGAGAAGACATGCAGAGATGTTTGCATTATGTTCTGATCTCTGAGTAGAAAAGTGACTAAAAACCTGAAAAGCTTTCACTTTAAAGAGAACTTGGCTGCACAACAAGACTCATCTTTGTCTTCTGTTGGGATTCTCTTCAGCCTCCCTTCGACGCTCCATGTTTAGTTCTGTTCAGTTTCATCAAAATCCCGACATTCCTGACGAGCAGAAATATGAGGGGCTCAGCTCTAAACACTCAGAGTGAAGACACAGTGAAGAGTTACAGGACAGAACCAGAGTTTTAGTACTGAACTCACAGCTGTGAACCATCCAGCTGCCACAATTACACACTCATCCAGTCTCATTAGAACTAAACACTCTGAGCAGAAACAATCTCAGCAACACAAAATGAGACATGATTGTCAGAGTTAAATTTGTTCTCCTACCAAAGTGTTGCATCCTCCAAAGAACCTTAAAATAATGAAATAAAACATACACTGAATTGTATGTGTTTTTGTGTAGGTTTGTAGTTCATTTTGCATCATTGTGAGTTTTGTAATTTAAAAAAATAGAAACAGACAATGAATTATCAACAGTCATTTTCTACACATGAGTACCAAATTCTCATCACAACAGATGAAAAAGTCACTGAGATATGAATTTTAAAATTACACAAAGCATATTTTAAATTGTTGACATTTTGTAGTGACCCTGACCTTTGATGTGTTGATGGTGACCAAGAAACTGTAATCACTTGGACCTTGTACTGTTAGATGCAGGAATCCTTCGTCCCGCACCCCCCCGGGTTCGTTTTGATAAAAGACCAGTAAGGATTAGACTTTCAGTTTCGTTATTAAATTTATTAAAACACACTCAGAATACAAAAATAGTAATTATAATAATAATGCAGATTCATAATGATTTTACAAGCATGCTTGGAGACCACATTAAGCTTTCCTTACCACTCTCTACGCATCTCTCTCTCTCTCAGTCTGCCATGTGGTCTGTCTATCTGGTCTCCCCCTCAGCTCTTGTACCCCTAAGTTGCCTTACCATATAAGGAGTTCTTTCCCTCCAAGGCCTTCTTCTATCTGTCTCTGCTTTCCATCAAGCCGCACCCTAACTGTCACTGACCTATGCAGCTCTGACTATACCTTATCCTCCATAATATGATTATAATTCTTAAGCAATTCCTTCTGTTCTCCGGACAACATACATTTTCTATAATAAGCATACAATAAAACAAATATCAAAACAGTCCTTATAATAATTTCACCTCTCAATTCCCCCTTTTGAGCTCTCTAGAGCTCACAATCAGTTGTGGCTGCTCCTGCAGGAGCTGGCCCATCATGGCGGTTAACCTAGATATACAAAGGAAAAAACAAAAATATAATTAGTCAGCTTTTCTTTCGGTCTTCCCTCTTCTCTCTTTTTTCTTCAGATCCTTCCCAGCTGGTCTGGATCACGTTGCTGACTGAGGGTAGACTACCTCAGCCAGAGACTCTACCTGGGGATTATTCTGCCCCGTTTGTGGAAGAGCCTTGTTGGGGTCGCCAGCAGATGACCCCCTGAGCACTGTTTCAATCTCCTGAAGTGTCCTTCCTGGGTTCTCTGCGGGTATGCACTGACTCCAGTGATACCAGGTGTCTCCTTTTCTTTTTAGGCGCACAGCATGCGATGTTCTCTCGACAACCTGGTGGGGTCCTGTCCACCTGAGTTCTGACCACTTTCTCTTGATGACCTTTAGAAGGACCCACTCTGCAGTGTGTGGTTCCCCCTTTTGGCCTCCCGTCACTCTGTCGTGCACCTGTGAGACAAAACCTGACACCAAAGCTTTGAGTTCATCAAAATATGCTTTATACTGAAAGTTGGTTATATTTTGACCTTCCCCAGGAAGGGCTGCTGTGGGTCCTGGGAATTGTCTACCTGTGAGCAGCTCAAACGGTGTGAACCCTGTTACTTTGTTTAGTGAGCTCCTTATTTGTAACAATGCTATTGGAAGGGCAGTAACCCAATCAATTTTGCTCTGTGCACAGATTTTAGCCAATTTGGTTTTTAAATTTTGGTTCATGCGCTCAACTTTACCCTGAGATTCTGGGTGGTACACTGCTCCAAATTTGTGTTTTAGGCCCAAAGCTGCTTCCACAGCCTGTAGGTCTTGATTTTTGAAATGTGTTCCATTGTCGGACCTTACTCTTCTGGGAAACCCGTGTTGTGATATGTAGTGGTTTATTAGGCATTTGATCACTGTTTTACTATCTTCGTTTTTAGCGGGGTAGGCTTCAGGCCATCCTGTGATTGAGTCGACCATCACCAGGAGGTAGCGATACCCTCGAACTCTATCAATCATGTCAGTGTAATCAATCACGATCTCTTCTCCGGGCCTTACCTGTAGTGGGAATGCTCCCATGTGCGGTTTCACAGTTGGCTTTGGGTTATACTTACCACAAATTTCACAGTCTCTTACCCATCTCTTTGCCATGTCAGCCAGGTAGGGGTGCCACCAATGGCTCAAGTTCCTCAGAATTTGTTGTGCTCCCACATGCCCTGGACCATGGGCCTCTTCTATTAGGCTCGATCTCAATTCTGGAGGTAGAATGGGTCGACCATCCGGTCCTCTCCACACACCGTCGGTTTCAGTGCCTCCCCGTTGTTTCCAAACAGACTTTTCCTGAAGAGATGCTCTCTTTTGACAATCTTTAATCATATCAAGATCGATCCTAGGGAGTAAATCACTTACCACTTACCTGGTGGCTCATCATCATTTGATGTCTAGGGATGTATCCTGCTGCTTCTTTAGCTCGCTGATCAGCCTCCTCGTTTCCTTTTGCCACTCTGCTTCCTTCTTTGTCATGTCCTTTGCATTTTATCAGTGCCACCCTAGTTGGTCCCTGAATGGCCTGGGCCAGGATTGCCATTTCTTCTGCATGCTTTACAGGGGTCATGGTAGCTGTTCGATATCCGGCTCTTTCCCATTGTTTAAGTTCCACATGCACAGCTCCTGTCACGTAGGCTGAGTCGGTATAGATGTTCACTTCTCTATCCTTTGCATGTTGCAGTGCTGTAATCATCGCCAGGAGCTCTGCTCTCTGAGCTGATGGTCTTTCTGTTAGCTTCTCTGCTGTCACAACCTGGTAGCCTGTCTCTGTCTCCCTATCTACCGCATACCCTGCTTGAAGGTCTCCCTGTTTGTCTTTGTAACAGCATCCATCTGTGTACCAGTTTTCAGCGCCCTCTATCGGTTCGCTGACTAGGTCTGGTCTGATTTTTAGATCCTCCAAGACCTTCTCGTGGCAGTCATGTGGTTCTCCCCCTGAGATCTGGTCAGCCACGTTGATCCCTTGGTGTGTAAACACCAGGTTTGGGGCTTCCAAAATCTTGCTCAGTCTTCCCTGTCTCAGCGGAGCTAGTGTGAAAATCTGTGAGTTCACAAATGCTACTACGCTGTGTGTTGTCAGGACCACCAACTGGTGTCCCATCACTATGTGTGCTGTCTTTTGAATGAGTTTTGCTATCCCTGCTGCATGCTGTGTGCACACTGGATGTCTCCTTTCTAGTGGGTCCAGCATTACGCTGTGATACATCAAGATACACCTTCTCCCCCTTTGTTTCTGATACAGGACACCGTTGACAACGTTGTTCTGTACAGAAACATCCAAGAAGAAGGGAAGTGCATAATCTGGACGAGCCAGATCCGCTGCTCCCGCTAAGGATTGCTTCAGTTTTGTGAATGCCTCTTCTGCTGGAACTGTCCACTGGAGTGGGGCAGTAAGGTTTCTCATGCCCTTTTCTCTCACCATTTCTCGGAGGTGATTGGTCAGGTTCACAAAGTCTGGTACATAACTTCTGCTGAACCCTGCAAGACCCAAAAATGACAACATTTGCTTTACTGTGACCGGTTGTGGGTGTTGCAAAATGGTTTGTCTATGGTTCGGGGACATGCCAGCGCCCTGTCTGTTGATCAGGCGGCCCAAAAACTTTACTGTGGGCCGTGCTATCTGTAATTTGTCCTTGCTGGCCTTGAAGCCGCGGGCATGTAGCCGCCAGAGCACATCGTGTGTGGCCTGGAGGCAATCTGCCGCTGTTGTGGCTGCGATGAGAATATCATCCACATACTGAATTAGTGTACAGTCGGGTGGGAGTTCACAGCCTGATAAGGCTTCTTTTAAGGCCTGATTGAAGAGTCCTGGTGACAAAATAAATCCCTGCGGGACCCGTGTGTACCGGAGTTGTCGCCCCTGGAAGGTGAAGGAGAAGATGTCTCTACAACTCTCTGCCAGGGGAAGGCAGAAAAATGCATTTGCCAGGTCTATGCAGGAAAACCATTTTTGTGTGGGAAGGAGTGATGAAAGAGCGGTGTAAGGATTTGGCACGGGTAGGGTGGGAGTTACCACAATTTTATTTACGGCCCGCAAATCATGAGCCATTTGGTACTTACCGGTCCCCGCCTTCTCCACAGGGAGAATCGGGGTATTCCAATTAGACTGTGAAGGCTCAAGGACTCCCGCTTTCAGGAGTCCTCGTATGGTATCTGCGATACCAGCTTCAGCCACAGGTTTGTGAGGGTACTGAGGAAGCCAGATGGGTTGTACGGTTTGAATTTGGAAAGTAATAGGGGGTAACCATTGGCAATGGCCAGCGTCGGCTGGTCCTGTAGACCACAACGTCCAAGGTAGCCTAGCCACCATAACTTCAGCCTGCTCGTGATCGGAATGTTCTCGGCCGTGTTCTCGGTCCAGAGTAACATGTTCCAACTCTGACTGATTGTTTGTTTGGGCATGGATACGATACATTTCAGTACTTTTAGAACAGGTGAGTCCCGCGATCTGCGTCGAGACCCAGTCAGATACGGCCTCGGCACGTTTTACCATTGGTCCTAATTCTTTGGCCGCGTGACCTGAGTGAAGAGCCAATGAGACATGAGGCACGGATGTCTCCGTCATCATGTACCACTGCGATTGTTCTTGGGTCAGGGAGACCGCAGCCGCAACTCCCTCAGATCCCACATACATATTAGACGTTTCAATGGCCCACTGTTGACCCTCCAGTTCTGCAAATGCGTCTTTGTACCAATCGGTCTCATTTCTGTCATAAAACAACGTGACATGGGGAGGGTCAGGAGGAGAGACGTAAGGTCTCAATCCAGCAATCCAAGGTTTCCACCTGCGGAACAGGGTCATTATCCCGGGCCGGGTAGGTATGTCTGGTTTCAACAGGGCCCAATAAATGTCTGCTGTGTGTGTCTGTGTGGTCAGAGGCTGTAGCAACAGTTGGTGCTTCCCACTTGAGGGTCGATAATCACATGTTCGTGTCTGCCCATCAGGCAGAGTAATAGTCAGTCCCTCTGCGTTGCACAGGATTGACGCTCCCAATTTCATCAATAAGTCCCGTCCGAGCAAATTTACTGGTACGTGTTTAGCGACCACGAAAGAATGGTGCACAGTCTGTTTGGCCACCACTGTCCGAAGTGGTTTAGTCATGGGCAGAGTTAGAGGCACCCCAGAGAAGCCCACCACATCGACAGTCATGTCTGATAGCGGTGTCCGTTGAGATGAATGGCTTATTGTGGAATATGTGGCTCCTGTATCAACCAAGAATGGCAGCATGGTTCCTGCCACAGTCACTGGGAGAAGTGGGTCTGCCGTTCCCTCCTCTCCAAGGCTTCCCTGTGGGGTGTGTCAATATTGCCCTGGTTCCGTGCCCCAGGGATCACCCCACACAGGGTACTGGCCACCCGTGGGCTGGTATGATCCAGTTTGCTGTGGTTGCTCATATGGGACACTTTGAGGGTTTGGAGCTATCCATCCGCCTGGGCGTTGAGGTGCTGCCCAGTTACTAAGTCGGGGGTTGCCTCGTGCTCTGCCTCTCCCTTGTCCTGGCCTGTTTCTGGGACACTCTTTGGCCCAGTGACCCATCCGACCACACAGAAAACAACCCAGTCCGCGAGGTGCTCCTCCCGAATCGCTGAACGATCGCTGAGTTCTACCCCTCGAAGCTCCCCAGCCACGCCGATAATTGCGAGGTGGAAATAGTGGTCTATGACCGGCAGGGTCTGGATCAGAGTCCAAATCCGGCCAATCAGGCTCCTCTGAGTCCATCATTCGGACAACCATCTGTTTTGAAGTTTGTTTATTGTTTTTTCTCGCATCAGTGGCTTCCTGTCTGGCTTTGCAGAGCTGGAGTTTCAACACTTGAGCCTGTAAATCTTTTACTCGGTTCGATTCTTCGTCAGTGGCATCTTTATGTCGTTGCATATGATGCACTAGGTGGCGTTCCCATTTGGCATCCTCACACCCTGGTATATCAGGATTATCTTGCATCACTTTCTTAATTTCTCCTGGCATTCCCTCCAGTACCGCCTTCCTAAACCACTCTTTGTTAGCCCCCTCCTTATATGGGTGGGCCCCTGTCTCTTGTAACCAGGTATCTTTGGCTTTGTCCAAATAAGTTCTGGGAGTCTCAGACGAATCCCACATTAGCTTTGGAATGGCCGGGGCGGCATTTCTGGGGAAAACTTCCCTCATGGCTGCACCCAATGCAACCCCCCTATAATGCAGTGGAGTCTCGTCTGGATCATTTTCCATTTGAGCCAACTCTTGGATCTCTTTAAGGTCCCTCCTGGACATTCTTCGCGCTGCTACTGCCCTAAAGTCCCCTACTGCTACTATGTGGCCTTGAGTCAGGCGGTCTAGTGCATGTAAAAACTTTGCTCCTCCCTCAGGAGGCGGAGGCAACTGATCTGCTAGAGTCTGAATGTCTCCTAGCCCAAAAGGTTTGTATTGCAGGGGACCCCCTGTTGTACGAACTAGCAATGGCATTTCCAGGGCGGTCAGAGATTTACTCCGAGTTCTCTGTGCAGGTCCTTCTGACTTGTTCTCCTCTTCTTCCTCCTCTGATTGGTGTTTTTCCTCAGACTCTTTATCTTTCTCTTGCAATTTGTCCTTTATATCCAATAGGTGGCCCTGTAATTGGTTGTAGTTCAGTTCCATCTGGCGCCACATCTGTTCCTGTTGCCCGCAATACTTACCATCCTCTAAGATGTCTGATTCTGGTTCCGATTGTTCTGATGATTCTTGAGACTTACCTTGATCGGAGTTTACTTCCCCATGAATCTCCGCTTGGAGTCTAATTTGTCTTTTTCCTTGTTCCTGTTTTTGTCCTTTTCACTTTTCCTTTTTCTTATCCTTCCTTGTCAGTCTCCTCCCATTCGGAGACTATCTTCCCTTCAGATGGCTTCCACCAAACAGGTGCTTGTCTTCCTCCGTTTCTCCATCTCTCCCATCACGTTTCTCCTCACCCCATCTTCTGTCTGGTCCTGTATCCTTAGATGATTTATAGGGAGGCGGTTTATCTATTCCCTGAATTTCCATCTGTCCCCCTTTTATAGTCACCATTGGATACATACCTGACTTTCCTTCCTGTTCTTCTTTTCCTTTAAACGGAATGTGGGCCTCTTCTACTGGTGGAGCAGACGGTTGCACTGCTCCTACCTCGGACCCCTTTGGTTCTTTGCTGTCTGGTTCTTTCTTCATCCTGTGGTCCAGGCACATGCAGCAGGTGTAGACGTCGTATAGCTTTCTCCAGTCTTCCACTGCGTCGTCATGTGCCTTTCTCCATGCTTTCCGTTCCCACAGGGAAAGTCCCTTTTTTTCCTTCTCCTCTGCCGCTGTCTTAGATTTCTCACAGCGACTGCTCACTTCTCGGGCTATTACTTCCTTCAAGGGCAACCGGTCACTCCCACTGACCTTTCCTGTCTCGAGGGCCATACTTACCTGATCCCTCACTCTCTTCTCCATTGTCTTTTTGCCCTTATCTGTCCCCTTCTGTTTTTTCATCACCGTCACCAACTCCTCGATTTGCTCCTCAATCGTTTTCCACTCTTTCTCCATATTATTCTTCTTTCTCAGCGTTTAGTTGCTTTAATAATCTTAATATATGTCTTATCAATTAGTTTTTATTTTCTTAACTCCCTTCGTTATTTATTTATTTAGTTTTTATTACTCTATTTATTATTATTTATTTCATTTATTTATTTATTTGTTTTTCTTTTCTTATTTTATATATTGTTTATTCAGTTCTATTTTATTCTATTTATTTATTGTTTTTACTTTTATTTTACTTCCACTGCTTATTCTCCTTAATCCTACCTACATGTCTGTATATGTGTGTGTGTGTGTCTGTGTGTGTGTGTGTGTGTGTGAGTCCCCTTTATGACTCCTCCCTCAGCACCCTACTCACAGCGACTTCCGTCTCTGAGAGTCAGTTTGCTCTATCTATCGGGGAGTTCACTTCCTCTTTCTTCCTTTGAGCGGACCGCGCCCCGCTGTTTGCTTTACACTGTGCATTTTATATCTTTTAACAATATTCCTTAATTTGCAAACAAAGACGTACTTCAACAGACCAGAACTTCAGTTAACACCGTTAGGTTTTCCAGTTCTGCTGCTGCTTCTGTTCTCTGCTTTGCAACATTCACACATGGCCAAACACACCTATTTACTGCACTTTTATTTCTCACTTCTTTGTGATGCTTGGAGGCCTCTTCTGGGCCTGCAAGGCTTTTTGCGCTTTTTAATATTTCTTTTACACTGCTTGGAGGTCTCTTCTCTCGGACCTACAAGCCTTTTTGCGCTTTTTCCTGTTCCTTTTACACTGCTTGGAGGTCTCTTCTCTCGGACCTACAAGCCTTTACGCTTTTTAATATTCAGGGGATTCTCTAATCCCCCAAAACCTTTCACCTTTTATTTTTATGATATATAGGAGAGCCTAAATCCTCCTGGGAGTTTCACCCAGTGCCAACCGGCTTCAGGCCGCGTTGGATTGTGCCCAGGTCTGGTCACAATTCGCAAAGCACCACTCGCTGGGCAATATACTTTTCTTTCACTTTTATTCTTATCCCGTCTTTGTTTACTCAATAACCCAACATTTCCCGTTTCATTACGCTGTTTTCTTTTCCTATTAAATTCTGCATTACCATTACTGTTAATTTAGGAACACGGAAACTTGTAACCATAATCTGACTATAATTTAGAGTATTCAATCAGCAGATTTAGATAAAACAGGTTTCTGCCTTACCTTTTTGTGTCCGCGCGGAGCCAGTTTAGGTCACTTTCCGGTTCGTGTGGCCAATCGCCAATTTCTCCAATTTTGTCCCACCTTTCCTTCTTTTATCCCCGGAGCGAGCCCCCAAATTGTTAGATGCAGGAATCCTTCGTCCCGCACCCCCCCGGGCTCGTTTTGATAAAAGACCGGTAAGGATCAGACTTTCAGTTTCGTTATTAAATTTATTAAAAGACACTCAGAATACAAAAATAGTAATAATAATAATGCAGATTCATAATGATTTTACAAGCATGCTTGGAGACCACATTAAGCTTTCCTTACCACTCTCTCTCTCTCTCAGTCTCTCAGTCTCTCTCTCTCCAATCTCATTGTACATCCTGTATAATGACAATAAAGGCATTCTATTCTATTCTATTCAGTCTGCCATGTGGTCTGTCTATCTGGTCTCCCCCTCAGCTCTTGTACCCCTAAGTTGCCTTACCATATAAGGAGTTCTTTCCCTCCAAGGCCTTCTTCTATCTGTCTCTGCTTTCCATCAAGCCGCACCCTAACTGTCACTGACCTATGCAGCTCTGACTATACCTTATCCTCCATAATATGATTATAATTCTTAAGCAATTCCTTCTGTTCTCCGGACAACATACATTTTCTATAATAAGCATACAATAAAACAAATATCAAAACAGTCCTTATAATAATTTCACCTCTCAGTACCATCCCCAACAACTACAAAACTTTTCATTGAAATCCGTTCATCATTTTCTGAGTTATCCTGCTAACAGACAAACCAAAAACATGAACTTTCTGCTGATTGGTGGTTGAAGGAATAAGAAAAGCTGCAAAAATACACAGTGTGTCTGCACTGTTTAGTCACAAAGCTGACACTTTTTAAATGTGTGTGTGCTGTGATCATATATTCTTAGTCACAGCTATGGTAAGATGAAAGCTCAGAGTAATATTTGAAAATTACAGTTGGATATCACGCTGTTAATACACACATTATCCTAATAATTTGCTTCACTTTCACAGTTACGGACGGTTTAGTCTTGTCGGTACTTTAACATGAAACCAAACTGATTTACAGAAAATCGTCCGCTGCGGGAGGGTTTCCTGTAAATCACGTCACTCCTGCCTGGCTCGGTGTGGGTTGTGCCTTACAGGTGGTTAAACTACCACTCTGACAAAACTGTTCCATCTGCTGTCCTTTATCAACATCCAGGAAACTTCCAGCGGTGAAACTGTAGCAGTAAAGAAAGAAAGGATGTTACAATCAGCATTATCAATGTTTCTCGTCTCCTGTTTGCTGGGATGTCTGGACTCTACAGGTAAGCTCAGTGCACCTGTGTGAATATGTTCACCGAGCTGTGGGACAGAAACGGTTTCACTTCCTCATGTAAGAGTCAGTGTGGAGTAAATGTAAGTAAGCAGGTAAAGGTGGGAGAGGGACACAGATTCAAACGTACATATTAGATCACTAAAAGAACTTTGGGCCTTTTTCAGTTTAGTTTCAGTTTAGCTTCATGTAATGGCGGTGACGCTCACCTCACCTTAGTAGGTGCGGAGCTTCTGTGCCTGATAAATGTTAAACTCTAACAAACGTGTTTATTTAGTCGTAGAATCGATTATGTTAATAAGATTTGTTTTCGCTCTCTTTCTGTCTTTTTTTCTCTTAACACGCTGTTAGAGAAAAAGAGTGAAAGTCAGTATGTAAAATACAGGGAGGATGTTTCCGTGTTGTGTGTCGTCTTAATTAGGATGTGCAGCCATTACAGCGCTCTGCAGGTGAGCTGAATAATGATCAAGCTTCATTTTACATAAACTCTCAGTTTGCTGCTGTAAATCAATCAGCCCTGGTTCTCTCAGGCTCTGTCCTCATGTACATGATTTTTGTGGAAATGTAACTTTGTGTGTTCTTTGTGGAAAAAAACAAAAACATGTACATGTTAGTCTAACACTAAAATGTGTAGAGAGAGTGAAATCCAGAAGAATAGTTTGTGAAACAAGAAGTTCAGTGTTTCTGTTTATCATAATTGTATCAATTAAACAAATCCTACTTTGTGGAAGTAGGATTTAAGAAATCTAAAACTGAAGTCATCATAAGTTTGACTCCTTACATCAGGCTCTGGGTGTTTTATTGTATCTTAGTGTAACTTGTTACCCTGTACCACAGGTTCATCTTGCTGACATCTGAGGCAACATATTGTTCCTCCCAACTCATCATATTTGGGGTGGCTGTTGCTCAGGAGGTAGAGCAGGTCACCTACTGATCGGAGAGTCAGTGGTTCGATTCCTGGCTACACCAGGCTGCATGCCAATGTATCCTTGGGCAAGATACTTAACCCCAAGTTGCTCCCCGATGCAACCGAGTGTGAATTATAGATAATTAAAGTGCTTAGCTAATCATGGAAGTGCTTGTATGAATGGGTGAGCATGGGTAAATGTAAACGTGCTATATAAGCACTTTGAGTGCTCAGACTGAGTAGAAAAGTGCTATATAAGAACTAGTCTATTTACCATTGTCTCACTTTTTAGCAGCATTTTCTGATAAACTGTGTTCAAAGTCAAGAAGAACAAACACCTTCAAAACTCCACATCATGTAGCAGGTGGGGTGGTGAATGCTGCTCTGACACAACCTCCAACCAAAACACATGTTAATCACAAGTCTTTAAAATAAGATGAGACTTTATTCATCCCACAGTTGGGAAATTCACCAGGAGAGTGGACAGAAAAGATAAGATAGTGTTTATTTGTCGTCGTCCCCCCATCTGGCATCAGTGGGTGCATCCACATTTCTGCTCTCTGTGAGTAGAATATGTCACATCTGTCCTCACATGAGCTCAATCTAACATCATACAGTCTTTGTACCTGGGAGCAGGTTAAAGGCAGTTTCAGTCCAGTTGAGGGGCTGTTATATTCTCATATGCAGCTCAGCCACATGTCAGAAAGTTACAGGATGCTTTTGTCAAAACACAAACTAAATGTTTAACACGACAACAAACAACCAGCCCTTGTCTGGGCACGATTAGGTGTAGCAGCTTCTTCAAACTGAGAGAATCATGAAGCTGATCCATAAAATAAACAGTTTAGTACAGAAATGTTTTTGGTAAATACAGACAGGCTGCAGTTACACTGCTCATTAACAGTCTGCTTTCACTGATGTTTGTCACTTGAGAAGACCCAAATCTCTCACATGCACCAAAACTAATTTCTTAATACTTACCTGTAATTAACAATCCTCTCCATGGCTTTCATCACGAGGGAGGTGGGAGTCGGGTTGTGTGGATCTGCAGTCGACAGTGTATAGGATGAAGAGTAGTGGAGAGAGAACACATCCCTGAGGAGAGCCAGTGGACGTGTAAAGAAGATCAGAATAGACATTATTGACCAGCACTCTCTGTGATCTGTGGGTAAGGAAGTCCAGTAACCACATAATTAGCTGATCCTCCAGGTGAAATTGGGATAAGAGCTTGTGTGCCAGTATATGAGGCTGGAGGGTGTTGAACGCTGAAGAAAAGTCTGCAAACAGAAGTCTAGCTGATGTGTTTGGGCATTCTATGTGTTTATGGATCGTGTCCATGATGAATACTTTTGCATCATCGACGCCCCTACTCGCACGGTAAGCAAACTGGAGAGGGTCCATCAGTGAGTTTGTGGTTCTGATGATGTGATGTTTAACAATCCTCTCCATGGCTTTCATCACGAGGGAGGTGAGAGCCACAGGTCTGAAGTCATTGAGTGACCTGGCTGAGCTTTTCTTAGGGATTGGGATGATTGTAGAGTGTTTCCAAAGCTGAGGGACTGTACCGCTGTCGAGAGAGCTTTGGAACAGTGTCTGAAAAACACTACCTAGTTGTTCTGCGCAGTGTTTTAGCACATGACCGCTGATGTTGTCCTGACCTGGTGAGCTGGTCCCTCTGGTCCTCCTCAGGGCTCTCATCACCTCGATACTGCTGAAGGTGAGTGTACAGTTCGTAGGTTCGACTGTGGTCCTGATCTCTTTCAGCTGGATCGAATTGTCCTTCTCAAACATACTGTAGAGATAATTGAGGTCGTTAGGGACGGATGCTGGGCTACTGCCATCAATCTGAATATTGTTAGAGCGATGGATTGTGGCGGTGTTCACGGCGGCCATGTTTTTGAGCCCCTGCCATGCTGAGCGGAGGTTCCCTTGAGTGAATTGCTCTTCAACTTTAGATTTGCAAGTTTTATGGCTCGCCTAACTTCCTTATTGGCCTCCTTCTTTTCAGCTTCGGATCCAGTGAAGAAGACCCTCTTCTTTTTATTGAGGACTTCCTTAAGCTTCTTAGTGATCCATGGTTTATTGTTGGGGAAGATTGTGACAGTTTTGGTGGGGATGATGTTGTCTACGCAGAAGGAGATGTATGAGGATATGGTGTCCACTTATTCATTGATATCATTAGAGGAAGACAGAAGGTTATTCAAGTCAGTGGACTCGAAACAACCATGAAGGGCTAGAATACTATCTGTGGTCCACTGCTTGATATTGCACACAACTTTCTTGACTCTTCTAATGGTTGGAATGTAAGCTGGAACCAGGTGGATGGTGTTATGGTCGGCAGAACCCAGAGGTGGGAGAGCTATCGACCTGTACGCATCAGGGACTGACCCAAAGCTTTTATCCAGTGTCTTCCCCATGCGAGTGGTGCATGTAATATATTGCTGAAACCCTTTGAGAGCTTTTTCAGGGGAGCAGTGGCTGAAGTCGCCCAGAATGAACTTAGGTGCATCAGAGGAGATTCGTTCCAGATAATTCTGACAGTTTAAGATGTTTTCCGTGGCGATGGCAGCGTTAGCTCTGGAGTGAATATAAACCAGGATTACAAATAGTTGTGGAAATTCCCTGGGGAGATAGAAAGGGCGGAGAGAGACAACCAAAAGTTCAATGTTTTTGGTACACAGCTCCTCCCTCACCATGACCTTCGAGCACTAGCGTGTGTTTACATACAGGTAGACACCGCCGTCATGTTGTTTTCCGGTTAGCGCTCCATCTCTATCCAGTTTCCCTGGATCTATATGCAATGTTCTGTCATAATTGCTTTTATTTAACCAGGTCTCCGTAAAAGCGAGAATAGATGCAGTCCTGTATTCATGCAGGTGTATGTTTGCTTGAATCTCATCTAATTTGTTTCGGAGTGAGCACACGTTGGCTAGGATAATGGGGGGAAGCGGTCTTTGTTTACAAGTCTCCCGCTTAAGCCTGGCTCTTATTCCACCTTTTTTCTTACCTCTTCTGGTCGTTTTATATTTATGGTGAGTGTAGTTACTGTGATGGGATGAGTCCTTGCGGAGTATTTCCTCGGGAAACGAGTCTGGGTTGATGGCGTGTTGGTTGTTAATGCCGAGCTGCAGCAGGAAGTCTCTGGGGTAAACAATCCGCTAGTCGACAGGGATATATATTTTGTTGGTGGAGACGATCCTTCGCGAGAGGAGAAAATGCAGCATGAGTAATGTCCAGGAAAATCCACAGATGTCCATGGCGAAAGAAGAGTCCTTAGTGTTTGCAATGGCAGAGAAGCTATCGCTAGCGCCAGCGTGTACGCACGGCGGTGTTTTGTTCTCGTGTGTACAAGTTTTTAAAAAAGTTTTTTTTTTTTTTTAAACAACAAGAGCGCGTAAGAACTAAATGAGATATAATATGGGAAACAGAAATAAAAATGCTAAAAAATGCTAAAAAACACTAAAAGATTGCTCTGCGAGCCGACCGGTAAGCCACATGAGCAGTGACCCAGAAGCCAAAAGTTCTCTTGACCATGTTTATTCCAACATTAAGCATGCTTACAGAGCCAAACCCCTCCCCCACCTCGGCCGGTCCCACTGCATGAAAAGTGGGTTTTTCGACAGTTTCTTGTATGTAATATTGCCGCGCGCCTTGAGCTTTAGGGCTCTCAGCAGGAGGCTTTGGCCAGAACAATAAACTGTAGGGAAACTGCCGTAGACTCTCTGTGTCAGTGCTCCCTCAGCTCCCCCCCTCTCCTCAGGTCTAGGGCAGGGTCTCATTTGTAAAGGAGGTTTCTGTGAGTCATACAAATGCAAATCAAGTACTCACCAGTGGTCACCAGTACTCACCAGAGGTCACCAGTACTCACCAGTGGTCTACCCCTCCCAACAGTTGTAACCAACATATTTTTATTTTGAGATATATGTAATCAAATTTACATTATCATCTTTTAAGCCTTTTTCCATTACAATATGACTACACATAAATTATTATACAGCGAAATATTCAAACAAGACTAAACTCACAAGAAATCATTCTAATTTATAAATTAGTATTATCTAGTTGGAAATATACTTTTGGAAGTTTTCAGCTTTTGTCCCTTTTTCCAATAAGGCTGTGAGCTTCTGTCTGTGAGCTTCTGTCTGTGAGCCTTTGTCATGGTGTTTTTTGTGAACCCTGAACTTTAGTGGACTGAGGGAGATAAACAAAGGCTATAACTTGATGTTGGTGACACTACAAGCATTATTTTCATTGAAAAGCAAACTCAGTTTTCAGTCTAATTCACTGTAACAAAAAGTCTGTCACACCATCATCCTCTTCTGTGCAGTGGCTTCCCAGCTAGCATTGAACATTCAGACAACATCCCATGAACGCTGCCATAAACGTTCAGTGAATGTTCACATGCATTAATGACATTAAAGACTACCAAGGCAGATGGAATAAGAAAACATATAAACTTTTATTTTGCTATACATGGATGTACATAAGAGATATCAGCAAAACCTTCATGAGAAAAATGTGAAAAAAAACAAACAAAAAAAAAACAGTGGATGTGTGTCTTCCAGCTCATAGGGGGTCGTTTTGACTGTTGGGTTTTCTCTGTATTATTGTAGGGTCTTTACCCACAATACAAAGCACTTTGAGGCGACTGTTTGTTGTGATCTGGCACTATATAAATAAAATTGAACTGACTTGAAATGAAATGAATTGAATTCCGTGTGGCAGCGTCCTCGCCTGTGATTGGACAATACAGATCACGTGCGGGATCACACTGAAGGTCTGCAAGACCAAAGGAAATCAGTGCGGTCGTTCTCTTCTGTTCAAACTGAATGGCGGTCTTTGTCTACGCTGCTTTCCTGGTACGACAATGGAGGACGTCGTCTATATTTTCAACACCCCAGAAGCTCCTCGTGAAAGCGGGCCTCTCTACCGGCCAGCTTCAACCAGCCCCGCTGCAGACGAGAAGACAATTCAATTCAATTCAATTCAATTCAATTTTATTTATATAGCGCCAAATCACAACAAACTGTCGCCTCAAGGCGCTTTGTATTGTGGGTAAAGACCCTACAATAATACAGAGAAAACCCAACAGTCAAAACGACCCCCTATGAGCAGCACTTGGCGACAGTGGAAAGGAAAAACTCCCTTTTAACAGGAAGAAACCTCCAGCAGAACCAGGCTCAGGGAGGGGCAGTCATCTGCCGCGACCGGTTGGGCTGGGGGGAGAGAAAGACATGCTGTGGAAGAGAGCCAGAGATTAATATCAATTAATGATTAAATGCAGAGTGGAGTATAAACAAAGTAAATAAGGTGAATAAGAAACAGTGCATTATGTGAACCCCCCCAGCAGACTAGGCCTATAGCAGCATAACTAAGGGATGGTTCAGGGTCACCTGATCCAGCCCTAACTATAAGCTTGATGAAAAAGGAAAGTTTTAAGCCTAATCTTAAAAATAGAGAGGGTGTCTGTCTCCCGAATCCAAGCTGGAAGCTGGTTCCACAGAAGAGGTGCCTGAAAGCTGAAGGCTCTGCCTCCCATTCTACTCTTAAGTATCCTAGGAACCACAAGTAAGCCAGCAGTCTGAGAGCGAAGTGCTCTGTTGGGGTGATATGGTACTATGAGGTCTTTGAGATAAGATGGGGCCTGATTATTCAAGACCTTGTATGTGAGGAGAAGAATTTTAAATTCTATTCTAGATTTAACAGGGAGCCAATGAAGAGAAGCCAATATGGGAGAAATATGCTCTCTCTTTCTAGTCCCTGTCAGTACTCTAGCTGCAGCATTTTGGATCAGCTGAAGGCTTTTCAGGAAGCTTTTAGGACAGCCTGATAATAATGAATTACAATAATCCAGCCTAGAAGTAATAAATGCATGAATGAGCTTTTCAGCATCACTCTGAGAAAGGATGTTTCTAATTTTAGAAATATTGCGCAAATGCAAAAAAGCGGTCCTACATATTTGTTTAATATGTGCATTGAAGGACAAATCCTGGTCAAAAATGATTCCAAGATTTCTCACAGTGTTACTGGAGGCCAAAGTAATGTCATCCAGAGTAAGTATCTGGTTTGACACCATGTTTCTAAGATTTGTGGGGCCAAGAACAAGAATTTCAGTTTTATCTAAATTTAGAAGAAGGAAATTAGAGGTCATCCAGGCCTTAATATCTTTAAGACATTCCTGCAGTTTAATTAATTGATGTGTGTCATCTGGCTTCATTGATAGGTAAAGCTGAGTATCATCTGCATAACAATGAAAATTGATGCAGTGCTTTCTAATAATACTGCCTAAGGGAAGCATGTGTAATGTAAATAAAATTGGTCCTAGCACAGAACCCTGTGGAACTCCATAATTAACCTTAGTGTGTGAAGAAGACTCCCCATTTACATGAACAAATTGGAGTCTATGAGATAAATATGATTCAAACCACTGCAGTGCAGTACCTTTAATACCTATAGCAAGCTCTAATCTCTGTAATAAAATGTTATGGTCAACAGTATCAAAAGCTGCACTGAGGTCCAACAGGACAAGAACAGAGATGAGTCCACTGTCAGAGGCTGTAAGAAGATCATTTGTAACCTTCACTAACGCTGTTTCAGTACTGTGATGAATTCTGAAACCTGACTGAAACTCTTCAAATAAACCGTTCCTCTGCAGATGATCAGTTAGCTGTTTTACAACTACTCTTTCAAGAATCTTTGAGAGAAAAGGAAGGTTGGAGATTGGCCTATAATTAGCTAAGACAGCTGGGTCAAGTGATGGCTTTTTAAGCAGAGGTTTAATTACAGCCACCTTGAAGGTCTGTGGTACATAGCCAACTAATAAAGACTGATTGATCTTTTTTAAGATTGAAGCATCAATAATTGGAAAGACTTCTTTGAACAGTCTAGTAGGAATGGGATCTAATTAAGATGTTGCTGGTTTGGAGGAAGTAACTATTGAAGTTAACTCTGAAAGATCAACTGGAGCAAAAGAGTCTAAACAAATACCAGCAGTGCTGAAAGCAGCCGAACATGAAGAATAATCTTTGAGATGGTTATGAATAATTTTTTCTCGAATGTCTAAAATTTTATTTGTAAAGAAATCCATGAAGTCACTACTAGTTAACGTGAAAGGAATACTCGGCTCTACAGAGCTCTGACTCTTTGTCAGCCTGGCTACAGTGCTGAAAAGAAACCTGGGGTTGTTCTTATTTTCTTCAATTAATAATGAATAGTAAGATGTCCTAGCTTTACGGAGGGCTTTTTTATAGAGCAACAAACTCTTTTTCCAGGCTAAATGAGCATCTTCTAATTTAGTGAGACGCCATTCCCTCTCCAGCTTTCGGGTTATCTGCTTTAAGCTGTGCGTTTGTGAATTATACCACGGAGTCAGGCACTTCTGATTTGAAGCTTTCCTTTTCAGAGGAGCCACAGTATCCAAAGTTATACGCAGTGAGGATGTAAAACTATTGACGAGATAATCGACCTCACTGGGAGCAGAGTTTAGGTAGCTGCTCTGTACTGTGTTGGCACATGGCACTGAAGAGCATAACAATGAAGGAATTAGATCCTTAAACTTAGTTACAGCACTTTCAGAAAGACTTCTACTGTAATAAAACTTGTTCCCCACTGCTGTGTAATCCATTAAAGTAAATGTAAATGTTACTAAGAAATGATCAGACAGGAGGGGGCTTTCAGGGAATACTGTTAGGTCTTCAGTTTCTATGCCATATGTTAGGACAAGATCCAGAGTATGATTAAAGTGGTGGGTGGGCTCCTTTACATTTTGAGAGAAGCCAATTGAATCTAACAATAGATTAAATGCAGTGTTGAGGCTGTCATTCTCAGCATCTACATGGATGTTAAAATCACCCACTATAATTATTTTATCTGAACTGAGCACTAAATCAGATAAAAAGTCTGAGAAATCAGACAGAAACTCTGAGTAAGGACCAGGTGGACGATAGATAATAACAAATAAAACAGGTTTTTGAGTTTCCCAATTAGGATGGACAAGACTAAGAGTCAGGCTTTCAAAAGAATGAAAACTTTGTCTGGGTCTTTGATTAATTAATAAGCTGGAATTGAAGATTGCAGCTAATCCTCCTCCTCGACCTGTACTTCGAGCATTCTGACAGTTACTGTGACTCGGGGGTGTTGATTCATTTAAACTAACATATTCATCCTGCTGTAACCAGGTTTCTGTAAGGCAGAATAAATCAATACGTTGATCAATTATTAAATCATTTACTAATAGGGACTTGGAAGAGAGAGACCTAATGTTTAACAATCCACATTTAATTGTTTTATTTTTTGGTGCAGTTGATGAAGCTGTATTATTTATTGTTTTTGATTTTTTATGCTTAAATAGTTTTTTGCTGATTTTAGCTTTGTTTTTTGGTGGTCTGGGAGCAGGCACCGACTCTATGGGGATGGGGTTTTGGGGGGGATGGCAGGAGAGAAGCTGCAGAGAGGCGTGTAAGACTGCAACTCTGCTTCCTGGTCTCAACCCTGGGTAGTCAGTTTTTAGGAGGGTTAATAAATTTGGCCAGATTTCTAGAAATGAGAGCTGCTCTATCCAAAGTGGGATGGATGCCGTCTCTCCTAACAAGACCAGGTTTTCCCCAGAAACTTTGCCAATTATCTATGAAGCCCACGTCATTTTTTGGACACCACTCAGACAGCCAGCGATTCAAGGAGAACATGCGGCTAAACATGTCGCTCCTGGTCTGATTGGGGAGGGGCCCAGAGAAAACTACAGAGTCCGACATCGTTTTTGCAAAGTTACACACCGAGTCAATATTAATTTTAGTGACCTCCGATTGGCGTAACCGGGTGTCATTACTGCCGACGTGAATAACGATCTTACCAAATCTACGATTAGCCTTAGCCAGCAGTTTCAAATTTCCATGAATATCGCCTGCTCTGGCCCCTGGAAGACATTTGACTATGGTCGCCGGTGTCTCTAGCTTCACGTTTCTCAAAACAGAGTTGCCAATAACCAGAGTTTGTTCCTCGGCGGGTGTGTCGCCGAGTGGAGAAAAACGGTTAGAGACGTGAACAGGTTGGTGGTGTACCCGGGGCTTCTGCTTAGGACTACGCTTCCTCCTCACCGTCACCCAGCTGGCCTGTTTTCCCTGCTGCTCGGGATCTGCTGGGGGGGAGCTAACGGCGGCTAAGCTACCATGGTCCGCACCCGCTACAGGGGCCTGGCTAGATGTAGGATTTTCCAGGGTGCGGAGCCGAGTCTGCAGTTCAGAAAGCCTGGCCTCCAGAGCTACAAACAGACTACATTTATTACAAGTACCGTTACTGCTAAAGGAGGCCGAGGAGTAACTAAACATGTGACACCCAGAGCAGGAAAGTGCAGGAGAGACAGGAGAAGAAGCCATGCTGGTAGTGAGTCGGCTAAGGGCTAAGCTACTAGCTGAGCTAAGCTAGCGAATTTCTAAAAACAAATAAAGTGAGTAATGTGAATACAGGTGATTCAGCAAAGAGTATGCTATTTAAAGTAGATGAAGATTACACTAAAATATGTTATTATCCAGATAAATCGAGTTATACAGATATAACAGTTAACAGACAGCAAAACACTGTGCTCCGAAACAGGAACAGGAAGTGATACAATACCGCAGTGAGAGCCAACACCAAGTGACAGCGCCAACACCAAGTGACAGCTTGGTGTTGGCGCTGTCACTTGGTGTTGGCTCTCACTGCGAGATAACCCACTCATTGCAGACACTGCTGGCTGCAATGAGTGGGTTATCTCCTCAGTTAAAGATGGCGTCTATTGTGTAGAGACTAGATGCTCTAACAAAGACTCACCTACAGAAGGACTCAAGAGGAAAAGACGGCAGCACAATCCGAAAACTGCGGTAAGACTTGGACGTTTCTAAAACAAAAATACTAAGAGTGGCGGAATGGTCACAGTAAGCTGACAGACGTATTGTGATTTGGTTTCTTATTTTTATTTGGTTTCATCTTATAGGAAGCAGTTCGCGGCCTGCACAATTCTGAATCCAATAAAAGCCGGTATGATCCTCTGCAGAGGTAAGAATCAGAAACAAAGCAGCAGTATTCAATGTGTGGAGGAGAGAAGAACTTAAAATGTTTTTACTCTTATTTATTTTCACCTTTATTTTCCACAGACTGTGTTCGCCTCACAACGCGAGTGTGAGTGTTCCTAATGCGTGGACCGTGACATAATTGTGTGTGAGTATCTATTGGTGTTGTTTGTTTGTGTGTTTTTTGCCTGGATATGTTTATGTATGTTTACACTCTTTATTTACAAATGCAGTTTTATTTTTGGAAAATATTACTTATTGTTTCTTTTAGCTTTATATAAAATCTGGCTTCTTCTGAACAACCCAAAATGTATATAAAAAGCAGTGGCGGGCCGTGCATTTCACACCTAGGCCTTCAGTAGTGATCCGCCTGAATCACTCCACCCTCAATCTAACAGTCTCTTTAAGATTTCCCTATTTTTCTTCACCTTTTCGTTGTGGAGCGTGTCCCTGCACACTTGCTTGCTCAGCTGTAGATCCGCTCTGGTTTCCCCAAATGTTTTGGAAAGCACCGTTGCTTATAAGTGTCCGGCAGTGGTTTGGTGTCTCGTTGCTGCCTTGGTTAGGCAAGTCAAATTTACAAACCCAGTGTGGCTCCAAACACCATGTTGATCAGTGGCAAACAACAAGCACTCCCAGCAATACAATTTGCAGTGTTCCTCGGGGCCTGTGAGCCAGTGGTACCGCTCGTAATTAGTGGACTGAAAGTGGCGGACAAATCCTTTTCCTGGTTGTGACAGGCTTGCTAGCTTCGGAGTTTCTTAATGATGTCCAGCTTTTCTTGAAAAGTCCGTCTTGAAAATGGCTTTGACAATAAATCTGCAACCAAATCCATTTCTTCTCCTCCTTCAGCCATTGTGGGTCGACAAAACAGCTATTAAATCAACACAACTATATTTTTACTTGTGCAGCTCACTACAGATGCAGTTTGCTAGCTCTGGCTAGTACACTGACTATCCAATCAAAGTGTATGAATATGCTGACATTACCGTACGCCTGCTCGGTGTTGCCAACTCATAATCTGATTGGTTGATCAAACTGTGTGATCGACACTTATTTTGTGCTACAGGGACCGCAGAACTGATTGTGAAGGCCTCCAGGCAGATTTCTTTGACCCTGGCAACAAATGATGGCTGAAATGTGATTGGTTAAATGCTTTAATATGAAAATACACGTCTGGAAACAGTGCGACCACAGGAAAAGCTGTGAAAGGAACCGTACAAACCACTTGGAATAATTTAACAAGTATTGATGGACAAGATATAATTAACATCAGTCTGTGATTCAGATATTTTTTAGGCCAACAGAGAAGGCCTTGCAGGCCCTGATGGCCCACCACTGCACTGCATCACCTTTTTATTAAAAAGGTGATGCAGTGCAGGTGAAAATAATTAACACTGAATGTTTATAGTTTCAGCAGCTGTAACATTTTGGGACCTGAAAGATAAAGTGTATAATCAGTTTAAAGGTGCCTCAAGGGTTAATGACCAAAATCACTGAAATACTTTTATCAATGTTAAATTTTTTCAAAGTACTTGTTCATTTGTCTTTTATTCACAGGATGCAGGAGTTGGTACTTTGTCACATAACCATTGTTTTTCATCACAAAGATGGGCTGATTAATTAATTTTTTTTTGCATTTAGGGTCTTATCTGCTATGTGTGCATTCAAAGTCAAGAGACTCAAACTTTCAGTGTAGTTTCCTGATTTTTCACAATATTTCATATAGTTTCATAATGACTTAATGTGTGCTCTGTGTCAACAGCTGCTGGAAGTGAGGGCGAGTGTCCTGGCAGTGAAGGAGGTTGCCTTCTGGGAAGGTGTCACCACTGACCTCATGTTGGATGAGGAGGATGGCGTCTCAGAGGGCGTATCGGGCTGGATTAAGACCCCCAAGCTTCCCCAGCCAGGAGCTCAGTGACCTCTGAGCCAAACTGCAAGACAGACTAGAAGCTCACCCTAAATACAACACTGTGCACCATAAGTGTTTGTATTCTGGACCATGCTCTGAGAGAAAGCCACCACCACATGGCCCAGAAGTAGCAAAGCATTATATGTCATAATGTTTTTGTTTTCTTTATATACATATAGATTATATGATGTGTGTGTGTGTGTGTGTGTGTGTGTGTGTGTGTGTGTGTGTGTGTGTGTGTGTGTATGTGCATATTGCTTTATAAATAAAAATATTTAAAAAATTCAAACTTGTGCCTCACAATTTGTTTCTCTTAATTGAATTCCCTTTAGTTGAGGTTATTAGCATGGCATGAATACAACATAACATACAAGGTATATCACAGAAATAATAATTAAAAATAATTTTTATTACTGGGTTATTATTTATTAGGGAGGGGCTTACCCAGGCCTGTCTTTATAAAGGCCAATGGGGGACAGATCTACCAGCCAATCACATGTGAGTAATGAATTGTGATGTCATTTTTTTCATCCAATGACTGAGAAACCGCGTGGGTCTGTTGCCGCTGCTTCGGCTTGCAGCGCTGCTATTCTTATGTAAAGTAGAGTCGTTAACACCTCCCGCCGGCCGGCTCCCCCCGTACCTTTACCCCCCGCTGATTCTGGTGGTACGTAAACGACCATATTCGTCTCAGGCGAACTAAAATGCGCATCCCTGTATGCTGACGAAAGCTGCCATTTACTAGCGGCGCCCGCGTCAGTATACGGGGACGAATATGCTTCTTTTCGTGCAGTGTCCGACCATCTTTCCCTGTGGCTCACCCAAGCATACACCCCCCTCAGACGGAGAGCCAGGCCTACTGTAAAAAAACCATTACAACCTGGCCTGAAAACGCACTCTCCGACCTACAGGACTGCTTCACACACACAGACTGGGACTTATTCGAACACGAGGACCTGGAAACATTCACAGGGACGGTACTGGACTCCATTAAGTTCTGTATCGGAAATGTGACTGTTAGCAAAAACATCCGGGTCTTCCCTAACCAGAAACCCCGGATGAACAGCCAGGCCCGTTCACTCCTCAAAACCCGCGATGCTGCCTTCAGGTCAGGCGACAGAGCTCTGTACAGTGCTGCTTGAGCTGACCTGAAAAGAGGAATTAAAAAAGCCAAGGCGGACTACAGGAGGAGAACAGAGTCCCATCTGTCCAACAATAACACACGGGAGGTGTGGCAGGGCATTCAGAACATCACAAACTTCAGAGGCTGTGATGTGAGTGCAGGAGACCTGACTGTGTCACTAGCAGAGGAACTTAACTGTTTCTTTGCTCGCTTTGAACATCATTCAAGATCATTCCAAGATGGCGCCGGTGAGGTCAGCAGCCGTCGTACCTGCTCCTACGCTTTGTTTGTATATATTAGGTTTAGCTCTAATTTTGGACTTTATAATTCCGCCTGCTCTGTGTCATATCACGTATGACAGACAGACTCTTTTTAATATCAGAATACAGCACTCTGGCTGTATTCTGACACCTTTTTCTCCCGACCCGACTTGGCCTCGGGAGATACTGCGTTTCCAGTGGGCCAGCTCAAACAAAGGACCCAGGTCACGGACAAGGCCCCGAGGGAAAAGAGCCGGCGTAAGAGAGAGGCTGAGGCGCAGAGCGCACCAAACGCCACTGCCGAGCATCCTGTTGGCTAATGTCCAGTCACTGGATAACAAGCTGGACGAACTCAGGGCCAGGATACAGTTTCAGAGGGACACAAGGGACTGCAACATCATCTGTCTCACGGAGACATGGCTGACCCCCCTCATACCGGACCACGCCGTACAGCCGTCGGAGTTCTTCAGTGTTCATCGCACGGACAGAACGAGTGAGTCTGGAAAATCAAGAGGAGGAGGTGTGTGCCTAATGATTAATAACAACTGGTGTGACAGTAGGAATGTTGTCCCTCTGAAACAATCATGTTCACCTAACCTGGAGCTCCTAACCCTGAAATGCCGCCCCCACTACCTGCCCCGCGAGTTTACTTCGGTCATCTTCAGCGCCGTCTATATTCCACCTCAGGCGGACACAAACACTGCACTATCCGAGCTACATGAGGCTATTTCCACCTATCAGGCTAACCAGCGTGATGCGGCTCTCATCGTAGCCGGGGACTTTAACAGTGCAAACTTGAAAAAGCTGATACCGGAGTTGATTCAACACATCGACTGCCCCACCAGAGGAGAGAGGACCCTAGACCACTGCTACTCTGCATTCAAAGATGGCTACAAAGCAAAGCCTCTTCCGCCTTTTGGGAAGTCTGACCACACCGCTGTCCTTCTCATGCCGAAATACAAACAACGGCTCAGGCAGGAACCCCCTGCTGTGAGAGAAGTGACACGGTGGTCTGATCAAACAGAGGCCGCTCTGCAGGGTGAGTTGGATTCAACCGACTGGGACATGTTTCGCAGCAGCGCGGGCGGAGACATCGAGGAGTTTACGGAAACTGTTGTGGGATTTATTGGGAAAGTTGTTGAAGACACTTCACTTAGGAGGCCCATCAGGACTTTTCCCAACCAGAAGCCGTGGGTGGATAAATCTGTCCGCGACGCCCTGAGGTCCCGCACCGTTGCCTACAACTCCGGCCTCGCCTCTGGGAACATGGAGGACTACAAGGTTGCATCATACAACGTCCGCAGAGCGGTGAAAGAGGCAAAACATCGCTACGGCCGCAGACTGGAACAGCAACTACAACAGTCTGACCCCAGGGGACTGTGGCAGGGACTACGCACCATCACGGACTACAAAGCACCACACACACACCCGGTGAGTGCCGACGCTTCTCTGGCTGATGAACTCAACATCTTCTTTGCGCGCTTTGAGTCGGGAAGCCGACAGCCCGCTGCGCTCCCGGCCGGAGGGGCGGAGACACTCACTGTGACGGAGCGCGACGTGAGGAGGGCGTTTAGACGTGTAAACACCAGGAAAGCGGCTGGACCAGACGGTATTAGTGATTCCCACCTGCTTTAAAAAGTCCATCATAGTCCCTGTCCCAAAGAAACCACACCCCAGCAGCCCCAATGACTTCAGGCCCATAGCACTCACCTCTGTGGTGATGAAGTGTTTTGAGAGACTCATCAAGACATTCATCACCTCCTCACTGCCCACCACCCTCGACCCACTACAGTTTGCATACCGGCCAGACAGATCCACAGATGACGCCATATCCTTCCTCCTCCACAAGACCCTTTCACACATAGACACTGGTAAGGGGAACTATGTGAGAGTGCTGTTTGTAGATTACAGCTCAGCATTTAACACCATAGTTCCCTCCAGGCTGGTCTCTAAGCTGCTGGACCTGGGCCTGGGCCCATCCCTGTGCAGGTGGGTTCACAGCTTCCTGACCAGGAGACGACAGGTGGTACGAGTGGGTCACCTCACCTCATCCTCCCTCACCCTCAACACTGGATCCCCCCAAGGCTGTGTGCTCAGCCCTCTGCTGTACTCACTGTACACCCATGACTGCGAGGCCACGTCAGAGTCCAACGTCATCATCAAGTTTGCTGACGACACTGCTGTTGTGGGACTAATCTCTCACAATGAGGAGACAGCCTACAGGAGAGAGGTCTCCCGCCTGGAGAACTGGTGCCAGGAGAACCACCTCCTGCTCAACGTCAGCAAAACAAAGGAACTGATCGTGGACTTCAGCAGGAAGCAGCAGAGGGACTACCATCCACTTGTCATCAGTGGTGCTGAGGTGGAAAGAGTGGACACCTTCAAATACCTGGGAGTGACCATCTCACAGGACCTGTCCTGGACTCATCACATAAACATCACTGTGAAGAAGGCCAGACAGCGTCTCTACCTCCTCAGGCGGCTGAGAGACTTCAAGCTCCCACTCAAGGTGCTCAGGAACTTTTACACCTGCACCATTGAGAGCATCATGCGTGGGAGCATCACCACCTGGATGGGAAACTGCACCAAGCAGGACTTCATGGCCCTAAAAAGGGTGGTTCGTTCAGCTGAACGGACCATCAGAACCACCCTCCCCAACCTGCAGGACATTTACACCAAGCAGTGCAGGCTGAGGGCCATGAAGATCCTAAAACAGCCCAGCCACCCCGGACACTCTCTCTTCTCCCTGCTCCCATCAGGCCGGCGTTACCGCTGCCTGAGGACTAAGACTGAAAGGTTGAAGAAGAGTTTTTACCCACAAGCCATCCGTCTGCTCAACTCTGAGCCCTAACTGGACCATTATTGCACAGTGTAAATATTATAATTTAAAAAGTGTGTATAGTGTATAGTATATAGAGTATAGTGTATAGTGTGATTACTTTTTTTTATTTTTATTCTTCTTATTTATATGTGTGTGTATATAAGGTTGCAGGTACAAAATACATTTCACTGTGCATTGTACTGTGTATAACTGTGCATGTGACAAATAAACACTATCTTATCTTATCTTATCTTTGAGACACCTCAGGACCACCCATCTGCTCCGGCCCTGGTCCCCCCACCGGGCTTCACCCCACTCACGGTCCAGGAGCATGAGGTACGGTGCGTGCTCCTGGCAGTGAACCCCAGGAAGACTGCTGGACCAGACAGAGTACCTGGTAAGATGATCAGAGCGTGTAACCACCAGCTCACCCTGATTCTCACCAGGATTTTCAACCTCTCCCTGGCCCAAGCAGTCATCCACCCCTGCCTAAAAACAGCCACAATCATCCCCGTGCCCAAAAGGTCATCTGTCACCAGCCTAAATGATTACCGCCCTGTGGCCCTCACACCGGTAATCATGAAGTGCTTTGAGAGGCTGGTTCTCCAGCACATCAAGGACCATCTCCTTCCCACTTTCGACACCCATCAGTTTGCATATCGGGCAAACAGATCCACAGAGGACGCCATCGCTGTAGCTCTCCACTCTGTGTTGAGCCACTTGGAGCAGCAGCAGAGCTACGCTTGCATGCTCTTTGTGGATTACAGCTCAGCGTTCAACACAATCATCCCGGACATTCTCACCACCAAACTGCACACCCTGGGCCTCCCCCCTCTCACATGTTCCTGGATAAAGGATTTGTTAAATTTAATAAATTCATCAATTTTTTGGGATATCAGTTCACAAAAGGCTTTGTCAGCTAGTAGGTTTCTGTCCATTTTCCAAGGGGGGCATTCCAGATTACAACAAGGGAGTGCAAAATCTAATAGTACAGGAGCATGATCTGATTCAACTATGGCTGCGTATTCAACATTTGTAACAAAGGGGAGTAGGATTCTGTCAATAAAAAAATAATCAATTCTACTATATGAGTGATGTACAGGGGAGGAAAAAAGAAAAGACTTTACCTTGTGGGAATAATAGCCGCCAGGGGTCAACACATCCAATTTGTTCCATAAAAGCAGATGTTAATTTGGCCATTTTTGAGGGGTTTGTAGATTTGGGATTAGAGCGATCCAAAGCAGGATTAATTACACAATTTAGATCTCCTCCAAAAATGAGTTGTTGTGAGTTCAAATCTGGAACCAGTGAGATAATTTTCTCTATAAACTTCTCATCGTCCCAATTTGGGGCGTAAATAATAACCAAAATGACCGGCCTATGATATAGTAGCCCAGATACCATTATAAATCACCCCTGTGGGTCAGCGATAACAGTGCCTATGCTAAACTGGATTTTTTTATATATCAATATAGAGGTTCCACGTGTTTTGGAGTCCAGACCTGAATGGAACACATAGCCTACCCAACCTTTTTTGAGTCTAACCTGATCTTTAATTCGCAGGTGGGTTTCCTGAAGAAATGCAATGTCACATTTCAAGTACTTTAAATGATTAAATATTCTGGCTCTTTTTACAGGTCCATTCAAACCTTTTACATTCCAACTAATGCATCTTACAGCTGCTCTCCATGCATTATTATTATTGCTCTCCATGTTTAACAAAAAAAAAAGAAAAATGGAAGAAAGTGCAAATATTGATGAAAATTTATAACACAGTGAATATTCTTTGCGTTTAGAAAACACAAGTTCCAAAAATTCTGGGGGTGTCCCATCCCATGAACTAATCCCACATCCCCAAACCAAATTAACTAACACTAAAACTAAGCCTATACTTAACCCTCTCTCTGAGGTAAGCTGCAGGCTAAACACTGTTCTCTGGCACTTCTGGTAAAACAGTTTCTCCATTCTGTCCGCATGGGCTCCCAGCGGCTAGTAAGACAGTTTTTAAAAAAAAAAAAAAATACCCATTTAGCACAGAGATAAAAGAATTACAGGCTGAGCAGTGTAGCCCATATGGCACAAACTTGTGTGAAGAAGTAAATAAGTTTAAAAAAAAAAGGCAGAAAGGAAAAAATAACATGTACATAAAACACAATTAACTGTAAACGGACCCGGAGTTAGAGTTTAGGTCCCAGTCTAAATTAGTCTTTACTAATATGAGCAAGTGTCCGTACCTTGCATTTCAGGGTTGCTGTTTACTCTTCACCAAATGTTTGATCAAAAAACTTCTGGGCTTCATCAGCTGAGTCGAAGGTATGCACATCGTTCCCACACATCACTCGCAGTCGGGCCGGATACAGCATCTGAAACCTGACGTTCTTCTGGTACAGGGCTTGTTTTACCCCATTAAACGTGGCCCTCAGCGTTGTGCTGAAATCCTGGTAAACTCTTAGGGTGGCATCTTCATATTTAATCTCGTGGTTTCTGGCCCATCGTAGAGCGGCCTCTTTCTGTTGAAATCTAGAGAAGCAGACCAGGAAGGTTAGGGGGGATTTCCTCTGACCAGATTTGATGGTCAGAGAACGGTGGGCTCTCTCCAGTTCAGGTGGTGTGGAGAAAACATCAGGGCCCATTGCCTTCATCAGCATCTCCGACATAAACTTGAGCGGATCTGTACCGTCTTCGCTGCCTTCGGGAACATTTAAAATACAGAGATTGGCTCTCCGTAATCGATTCTCAAGGTCGTCCAAACGGTCCAAGAGCGACTGGTTTTGGGTTTGGAGCGCTTCAATAGTGGACTCCGCTCTCGTTAGACGTTCAAAATTATCACCGGCGACCGACTCCGCAGACTTGAGGCTGCTTTGGAAACAGTTCACGGTTGACTGCAGCGAGTTCAGCGAGGCCTGCAATGATTTGACAGCTTCTTGTATCAGGGACGAGACGTCATCCCTGAGTGATGCCCTCTGCTTTGCAAATTCTGCCGCGAGTTGGTCCATTGCAATCGGTGTGGTGGTAGCTGTTTTTTCGGGTACTGCAGGAGTTTTTGTTGTAGTCGGGGAGCTGTTAGCTACAAAAGTTGCTAACTTTGCCGCAGCTCTCGTGGCTGGAGTTTGTGCGCTGTTAGCTGATTTTGTATTCTTAGTGTTGCTCATTTTAACGTGCTGGGCTTGGTCAATTCTCGCGCTAGTAATTATAGCAATGTTCAAAGGACAAAAAAGGACTGAAAACCGCAATAAAATAAGAAAGTAGCAAAGAGTGGTCTGGGAGCCCTTTTGGCGTGCGTCTTCTGCCTACATGTGTCAACCAAGTGCTATGTGCCCTCCTTGATGCAACACTGAGAATGCCAAGGTGACTTAACCCCTTAACTGGCAAGGGCCCGGTGACGGGCCGTTTGTAGTCCCTTTTATATGGCAGGCTAGACCCTCCCATTTTTATTGACACCTCATTCGGCCAATCATGTAACTGGCTGCACCAAATCACCGGACAAAGCTACGTGACGCCCTCTGAGTATTATTGGCTCTGGGAAACCCATTTCTTAACATGATTGGCCGAATGAGGTGTCAGTCAAAATGGGCGGGTCTAGCCTGCCATATAAATGCACTTCATTCGGCCGGCGGACCAGACGCAGCCAGTTAATAGGCTATGAAATGGGTTGTTCAGAGCCAATAATAACCAGAGGGTGTTATGTAGTTTTTGTCAGGTGATTTTTTTGCTGCCAGTTAAGGGGTTAACCTGTCATCAGCCATAGTTGTTCTAAGATGGTTTTTGATCAGTTTTAGAGCAGAAAAACTTCGCTCACAAGACGCAGTACTGACTGCGATACCAACTGAAATCTTACAAAGTCTAAACAGCTCATGAAAAACCTCTTTGTGTTCCAGGAACACAACAAAGTCAAGTAAAGTAGAGGATCTCTCTAACCCACTTTTTTCTCTTCTCAGAAGAAGCCGTCTGGTTTGGTGAACCTCATGTTTAAGATCTTCTAGATCTGACTCAAATGCCTGTCCAAAGGCATATAGTGGTTCCTCTTTGAAGAATAATGGGCTTTTTGGGACTAGAGACTGAACCCCTAGAATTATCTCACAATTCTTCTGTGAAAAACGCTTCTCAAATTCAGCTGTGAGACAGTCAAGTATCTGATAAAAGACACCTCTGTTAAAATCCTCATTACTTTGGTCACTGTGCCTCTGTCCTACAGTAGTCATTACCAGTGAGTCCAAAAACCACTGGCCTTAGGCTCTCTCTTGCTGAGTGGCAGGGTGCTGACTTTGCAGCGCTCTACTAGTTCTTGAGTGTGCTTCAGTAGTTCACCAAAGCAACCTTCACTTCTGTAGCTTTTCAATGTGTCTGTCAGGGAGCCAACTAAATCAACAGCTTTTGATAAATCAAAATTGCTAGATTGAAGCATGTCAGACAGGATTTTGACATCCCAAAGCACTTTACAAAAAGTAACTAAAAGGGCTATAAACTGAAAATCAATCTGAGCCAAAAGACCCTTTGCTTCCACTTTTCTATCCCCACTGTTATTTTCAAGGGAAATATTTTGCAGAAGCCTCAAAACCGCTGGAAGCCTGTCTCTCAGATTGGACATGCCAGGTATCTACATGCCCACTTAACATCTAATAGTCTCTGGAGCTCCCTAGGCTTCTCTAGTGGATACAGCTCTTTTTGGACAGCAAGCCACTTGATGTGAACAGCAGAACCAGTAACAAATTTATACATATTCTGAAGAAGAGAAAAAAAGTCTTCAGCTTCAGGCACTGACTTTACACTGCACGAAAAGAAGCATATTCGTCCCCGTATAATGACGCGGGTGCCGCTAGTAAACGACAGCTATCGTCAGCATACGGGGATGCGCATTTTCGTTCGCCTGAGACGGATATGGTCGTTTACGTACCACCAGAAGCAGCGGGGGGTAAAGGTACGGGGGGAGCCGGCAGGCGTTGACTACTTTACATATGAATAGCAGCACTGCAAGCCGAAGCAGCGGCAACAGACCCACGTGGCTTCTCTGTCATTGGATGAAAAAAATGCCATCACAATTCAGCACTCACATGTGATTGGCTGGTAGATCTGTCCCCCATTGGCCTTTATAAAGACAGGCCTGGGTAAGCCCCTCCCTAATAAATAATAACCCAGTAATAAAAATTATCTTTAATTATTATTTCTGTGATATACCTTGTATGTTATGTTGTATTCATGCCATGCTAATAACCTCAACTAAAAGGAATTCCATTAAGAGAAACAAATTGTGAGGCACAAGTTTGAATTTCTTTTTTTTTTATTTACAAAGCAATATGCACATACACACACACACACACACACACACACACACACACACACACACACACACATCATATAATCTATATATGTATATAAAGAAAACAAAAATATTATGACATATAATGCTTTGCTACTTCTGGGCCATGTGGTGGTGGCTTTCTCTCAGAGCATGGTCCAGCATACAAACACTTATGGTGCACAGTGTTATATTTAGGGTGAGCTTCTAGTCTGTCTTGCAGTTTGGTTCAGAGGTCACTGAGCTCCTGGCTGTGGAAGCTTGGGGGTCTTAATCCAGCCCGATACGCCCTCTGAGATGCCATCCTCCTCATCCAACATGAGGTCAGTGGTGACACCGTCCCAGAAGGCAACCTCCTTCACTGCCAGGACACTCGCCCTCGCCTCCAGCAGCTGTTGACACAGAGCACACATGAAGTCATTATGAAACTATATGAAATATTGTGAAAAATCACGAAACTACACTGAAAGTTTGAGTCTCTTGACTTTGAATGCACACATAGCAGATAAGACCCTGAATGCAAAAAAAAATAAATGAATCAGCCCATGTTTGTCATCAAAAACAATGGTTATGTGACAAAGTACCAACTCCTGCATCCTGTGAATAAAAGACAAATGAACAAGTACTTTGAAAAAACGTAACATTGATAAAAGTACTTCAGTGATTTTGGTCATTAACCCTTGAGGCACCTTTAAACTGATTATACACTTTTTATCTTTTAGGTCCCAAAATGTTACAGCTGCTAAAACTATAAACATTCAATGTTAATTATTTTCACCTTCACTGCATCACCTTTTTTTTGACATTTTGGGTTGTTCAAAAGAAGCCAGATTTTATATAAAGTTAAAAAAAACAATAAGTAATATTTCCCAAAAATAAAACTGCATTTACAAGCTAACTACACAAATACAGCAGACCAACAATCCAATCCAATACGTCTTACCAGCTTCCTTCTTGCACGTCACCGGGCAGGATTTTTAATGGCTGTCGCCTTTTCCAGAACGTGAGGCTGACTGTAGAGGAAGCTACGGCGGACCGTCTGTAGGTTTAACAAGAAGCTGGAAAACATTTTTGTACATTGTAAATAAAGAGTGTAAACATACATAAACATATCCAGGCAAAAAACACACAAACAAACAACACCAATAGATACTCACACACAATTATATCACGGTCCACGCATTAGGAACACTCACACTCGCGTTGTGAGGCGAACACAGTCCGTGGAAAATAAAGGAGAAAATAAATAAGAGTAAAAACATTTTGAGTTCTTCTCTCCTCCACACATTGAATACTGCTGCTTTGTTTCTGATTCTTACCTCTGCAGAGGATCATACCGGCTTTTCTTGGATTCAGAGTTGTGCAGGCCGCGAACTGCTTCCTATAAGATGAAACCAAATAAAAATAAGAATCACAATACGTCTGTCAGCTTACTGTGACCATTCCGCCACTCTTAGTATTTCTGTTTTAGAAACGACCAAGTCTTACCGCGGTTTTCGGATTGTGCTGCCGTCTTTTCTTTGTTAGAGTCCAGAGCATCGAGTCCCTACACAATAGACGCCATCTTGTCTTTAAGTTGCGAAAAAACAGGAGATAACCCACTCATTGCAGCCAGCAGAGTCTTCTCGTCTGCACCGGGGCTGGTTGAAGCTGGCCGGTAGAGAGGCCCGCTTTCACGAGGAGCTTCTGGGGTGTTGAAAATATAGACGACCTCCATTGTCGTACCAGAAAAGCAGCGTAGACAAAGAACGCCATTCAGTTTGAATGGAAGAGAAAGACTGCACTGATTTCCTTTGGTCTTGCGAGACCTTCAGCGTGATCCCGCATGTGATCTGTATCCAATCACAGGCGAGGACGCTGCCACACGGAATTCAATTCATTTCATTTCAGTTCAATTAAATTTTATTTATATAGTGCCAAATCACAACAAACAGTCGCCTCAAGGTGCTTTGTATTGTGGGTAAAGACCCTACAATAATAGAGAGAAAACCCAGCAGTCAAAACGACCCCCTATGAGCTGGAAGACACACATCCACTGTTTTTTTTTTGTTTGTTTTTTTTCACATTTTTCTCATGAAGGTTTTGCTGATATCTCTTATGTACATCCATGTATAGCAAAATAAAAGTTTATATGGTTTCTTATTCCATCTGCCTTGGTAGTCTTTAATGTCATTAATGCATGTGAACATTCACTGAACGTTTATGGCAGCGTTCATGGGATGTTGTCTGAATGTTCAATGCTAGCTGGGAAGCCACTGCACAGGAGAGGATGATGGTGTGACAGACTTTTTGTTACAGTGAATTAGACTGAAAACTGAGTATGCTTTTCAATGAAAATAATGCTTGTAGTGTCACCAACATCAAGTTATAGCCTTTGTTTATCTCCCTCAGTCCACTAAAGTTCAGGGTTCACAAAAAACACCATGACAAAGGCTCACAGACAGAAGCTCACAGACAGAAGCTCACAGCCTTATTGGAAAAAGGGACAAAAGCTGAAAACGTCCAAAAGTATATTTCCAACTAGATAATACTAATTTATAAAATAGAATGACTTCTTCTGAGTTTAGTCTTGTTTGAATGTTTCGCTGTATAATTTATGTGTAGTCACATTGTAATGGAAAAAGGCTTAAAAGATGATAATGTAAATTTGATTACATATATCTCAAAATAAAAATATGCTGCTTACAACTGTTGGGAGGGGTAGACCACTGGCGAGTACTGGTGACCACTGGTGAGTACTTGCTTTGCATTTGTATGACTCACAGAAACCTCCTTTACATATGAGAGCCTGCCCTAGACCTGAGGAGAGGGGGGGAGCTGAGGGAGCACTGACACAGAGAGTTCACGGCAGTTTCCCTACAGTTTACTGTTCTGGCCAAAGCCTCCTGCTGAGAGCCCTAAAGCTCAAGGCGCGCGGCAATATTACATACAAGAAACTGTCGAAAAACCCACTTTTCATGCAGTGTTTACCACATCAACAAGAACGAGATTCAAACAGTGTACGTTACAGTGTACATAAAATGCAAACGCGGCATTGTTTTTAATGCGTGCAGCAACACCTGAATGCTTCCCACTCATCACAGAGGCACTGTCATAGCCCTGTCCTACAAGGTTGTTTCTGTAGTCCAGACCATGCTTCTCCAGACACCCCACTATCATTTTGGTCAGACCCTCAGCATCCAAGCTTTCTGCCGACTGAAAGTGAAGGAAGCTTTCATGCATGGCACCACTGTAATAGTAACGTACTACTAAAGATATTTGTTCTTTCTTTTGTAAATCTCTAGTCTCATCTGCCAACACACTGAACACCTCGCTTTAACTTCAGCTATGATTTCTTTTTGAACCATTTCAGCCAATCCCTGCAGAATCTCACTTTGGATTTGGTGGCTAGTATTCTTTGCATTGCCATGTGCATCTAACCTTCTCTGCACAAAGGGGTCATGCTTTGCAATTTCATTCAAAATGGCTAAAAAAATTGCCTTTATTGTCAGAGTCATCAGACTCCCTGGTCTCTTTCCCACCAACAGGGTTCCGGAGCCTGTGCCTTAATTTGAACCGTTAGGCGGATTTTCCACCACCGAAACACTCGGTGCTTGGACGAAAAACTGGTTCAATTCCGGCCCTGCAAACTAGCTGGTCTCGAACCACGAACACGTGACGAAAGCGGCAGAAGGGCGTGACTCTGCTGTCTCAACATAAACTTTTCTACCATATTACACGTGTATTACGTGAGAAAAGTGAAGCGATTTTCACGGCTGTGAATTAGGTTGGGCTCTAAGGCTGAACTTGCTGCTTTGTATCAGTTCATATCACAGATAAAAGGACACAAAGTGCGTACTTGTCGCCTTGCTCTAATCGCTGTCTGTGTTTCCCTCTGTGCTGCACACAGATGCTGCAGTAGTTTGGTTTGGACCCTAAAACGTATTTGCAGCACAAAAAAGGGGAGCGTGTTCTCCCACGTTTGTGCGCTTCGGCTTCCGTGTCCAGACGAGGACCCACCCACACTCATACATAAAGGAGCCTCTTACATACAGAAAGGAGGCCCACTCTTAAGCGTTTCGCCGGTTCATTGGGAACAGCACGGGCACTGGCACGCGAACCGGTTCCTCGTCGGTGGGAAAGTAGCACCTGTGACCCCTTTGTGCAATATTTTGAGTTGCTGTTAATAGTAACACCTCAGCAACTGTTTTAATGTATTTTTTATTTTCTTCAACTTTCTGTTTCCTACCCTCATTTAAGGCATCAAGAATAGATCTGTTACACTCATTGACCTTTTGTACTCAGTCCAGGCATACATTGCATTTATGTGCTGCTCTGATTTTGAATGAACTTTAAACCCAGCATCTTAAACAAGGCTTTTTTCCAGTTGAAAAACCCTGCTTCAGATGTGAAGGATGATTCGGTATAACTAGGGGGGGTAGAAATGCCTGCATGCAAAACAGTAACTGGCATTTTGAGATACAGAGTACTCAAGCCATGGATTGTCTTTGTACCAAGAGCTGTTGAAAGCCCTATGTTCTTGTTCCATGCTGAGTTCTTGGGAACTTTGTCAGACATGGCTGAGCTGGACCTTCCGCTTTAGTTCTTGAGATGTCTGGAATAAATATTAGGTAATTGTATTAAGTATTTTAAGAGTATTTTTGGAGAGACATCTCAATAAGTTAAGTTGTAATTGTCATGGTCCTGGGCCGGTGGCCCAGTGTTTTGAGTTTCTTTTGTGTAGTGTTCTTTTGTTGTACTTTCAGGTTATGTTTCTTATAGTTTATAGTTATATTGTTGTTTGAGTGTGCGGTTTGGTTTCCTTTGTTGTTTCGTTGTGGATGTTGCCTTTGTCAAGTTTTCTGTGTTAGGTCTGCGTCTGTTATGTTTAGTATTTCCTGTTTTGTTTTGGTAGTCCAGTGTTCCCTGTGTTTTGTGTTATGTTTTACTTCCTGTGTTATTAGTCTTATTCTTTTCACCTGTTGTGCTCAGCTGTTTTTCCTCTCCCCCTCGTTCCATCTGTGTATTTAAGTCTCAGTGTTGTTTAGTTCGGTGTTCGGGTCCTCGTCATTTTTTGCCTGTGTGTTTTGTCTTCGAGTTTTTAGTTCCTGCTTTCAAGTTTCGAGTTTGCTGTTTGTATTTATTGAAGTTTTCAATAAATCTTCCTTCCAAACCTGCTCTCGCCGTGTCCTGCACTGGGGTCCTCCCTGCCTTGCCAGCACCCAGCCGTGACAGTAGGACCCGAACCCAGTATGGACCCCGCGGACCGCGAGTCATTCTGGCCGGGAGTGTTAATGTGGGAGCCGCGGCTCGCTTTGAAAGGCGAGCCGCAGTACATCAGCACTCGCCTGGCCCTGGGAGGAACTGGCTGGAGGAATAAGCCTTGGCGCCGCTGCGTCCCGCCTTCGCCTCCAGCCCATGCTTCCCCCCAGCAGCTGCCGTTCACGACAGCTGCCGTACCTCCACCAACTTACTCTTCTCCCGCCGCTTTCCTGGCACGGATGTGGGATGGGGAAGAGAAGCCTGCCGCCGCTATGCTTCCGATTCATACAGGCGGACGGAAGCGTGGCTCACGGCGGCGAAAGAAGCAGCCACCAGCGGCTGTCTCTGGAATTCCTGCACAGCCCCAGCCTGGTACCACTGTGCAGCCCCAGACCACTGCTGTCACCACAGCCTCCGCCCCTGTGTGTGAAAACACCAGACAATTCATGAGTGCTACATTTAAGATAAGATAAGATAAGATAAGATAGTGCTTATTTGTCACATGCACAGTTATACACAGTACAATGCACAGTGAAATGTATTTTGTACCTGCAACCTTATATACACACACATATAAATAAGAAGAATAAAAATAAAAAAAGTAATTCACACTATACACTATACTCTATATACTATACACTATACACACTTTTTAAATTATAATATTTACACTGTGCAATAATGGTCCAGTTAGGGCTCAGAGTTGAGCAGACGGATGGCTTGTGGGTAAAAACTCTTCTTCAACCTTTCAGTCTTAGCCCTCAGGCAGCGGTAACGCCGGCCTGATGGGAGCAGGGAGAAGAGAGAGTGTCCGGGGTGGCTGGGCTGTTTTAGGATCTTCATGGCCCTCAGCCTGCACTGCTTGGTGTAAATGTCCTGCAGGTTGGGGAGGGTGGTTCTGATGGTCCGTTCAGCTGAACGAACCACCCTTTTTAGGGCCATGAAGTCCTGCTTGGTGCAGTTTCCCATCCAGGTGGTGATGCTCCCACGCATGATGCTCTCGATGGTGCAGGTGTAAAAGTTCCTGAGCACCTTGAGTGGGAGCTTGAAGTCTCTCAGCCGCCTGAGGAGGTAGAGACGCTGTCTGGCCTTCTTCACAGTGATGTTTATGTGATGAGTCCAGGACAGGTCCTGTGAGATGGTCACTCCCAGGTATTTGAAGGTGTCCACTCTTTCCACCTCAGCACCACTGATGACAAGTGGATGGTAGTCCCTCTGCTGCTTCCTGCTGAAGTCCACGATCAGTTCCTTTGTTTTGCTGACGTTGAGCAGGAGGTGGTTCTCCTGGCACCAGTTCTCCAGGCGGGAGACCTCTCTCCTGTAGGCTGTCTCCTCATTGTGAGAGATTAGTCCCACAACAGCAGTGTCGTCAGCAAACTTGATGATGACGTTGGACTCTGACGTGGCCTCGCAGTCATGGGTGTACAGTGAGTACAGCAGAGGGCTGAGCACACAGCCTTGGGGGGATCCAGTGTTGAGGGTGAGGGAGGATGAGGTGAGGTGACCCACTCGTACCACCTGTGGTCTGCTGGTCAGGAAGCTGTGAACCCACCTGCACAGGGATGGGCCCAGGCCCAGGTCCAGCAGCTTAGAGACCAGCCTGGAGGGAACTATGGTGTTGAATGCTGAGCTGTAATCTACAAACAGCACTCTCACATAGTTCCCCTTACCAGTGTCTATGTGTGAAAGGGTCTTGTGGAGGAGGAAGGATATGGCGTCATCTGTGGATCTGTCTGGCCGGTATGCAAACTGTAGTGGGTCGAGGGTGGTGGGCAGTGAGGAGGTGATGAATGTCTTGATGAGTCTCTCAAAACACTTCATCACCACAGAGGTGAGTGCTATGGGCCTGAAGTCATTGGGGCTGCTGGGGTGTGGTTTCTTTGGGACAGGGACTATGATGGACTTTTTAAAGCAGGTGGGAATCACACACAGTTTCAGTGAGAGGTTGAATATCACTGTAAACACAGGTGCCAGCTGGTCAGCACAGGTCTTAAGGACACGTCCACTAATACCGTCTGGTCCAGCCGCTTTCCTGGTGTTTACACGTCTAAACGCCCTCCTCACGTCGCGCTCCGTCACAGTGAGTGTCTCCGCCTCTTCGGCCGGGAGCGCAGCGGGCTGTCGGCTTCCCGACTCAAAGCGCGCAAAGAAGATGTTGAGTTCATCAGCCAGAGAAGCATCGGCACTCACCGGGTGTGTGTGTGGTGCTTTGTAGTCCATGATGGTGCGTAGTCCCTGCCACAGTCCCCTGGGGTCAGACTGTTGTAGTTGCTGTTCCAGTCTGCGGCCGTAGCGATGTTTTGCCTCTTTCACCGCTCTGCGGACGTTGTATGATGCAACCTTGTAGTCCTCCATGTTCCCAGAGGCGAGGCCGGAGTTGTAGGCAACGGTGCGGGACCTCAGGGCGTCGCGATCTTACTGGTAATAACAACTCATCCGGGATTGTTTACACGCCACAGAGACCTAAACAGGATATTGACTCTGTCATCTTGCTCTGTGAACAGTGGATTGAGCTGCCCGATAAGGTCTGTCAGGACATCATTAAGCACGTTATACAGAGACTGGTAACCACTCATTTGGGACTTTTAGATGACTTACCTGAGGTAATTAGGCTTTTCATTATGGAAGTGATTCTCCCTGGTGTTCTGATTCCCTCTGTTAAGACTGATGGACTGCTTGTTAAGCCAGAGACTGTGGTGAGTAAGTTGGTCACTGAGACTATCGGTTTGGACATGGAGAACGCTGGGACTGTGAGAAACGCTCCTGTGAAGCCTATTACACCTGTTTTTGTTCCACGAGCAGTACCAGCCCAGGACTGGCCCGCTTCTGCACCCGCTTTTGATTCGCGGGTGGGATCGGCCGAGGACAGGCCTGATTCTGCACTTGTTCCTGCTTCTCAGATTAGAAGCACCCCGTCAGGCGCTTCTGCTTTAGCCCCAGCAGCTTCAGTCAGTGCTTCTGCCTCACACTCTCCAGCTTTAGAGCCCCCAGCTTCTGCATCAGCCTCAGAGCCCCCAGCATCACCTTCAGCTCCTGCTCCCTCAGCTCCTGTTCCCTCAGTCCGCCCTGTAGCTCCCTCAGCTCCTGCTCCCTCAGTCCGCCCTGTAGCTCCCTCAACTCCTGCTCCCTCTGCCTGCCCTGTAGCTCCCTCAGCTCCTGCTCCCTCAGTCCGCCCTGTAGCTCCCTCAACTCCTGCTCCCTCTGCCTGCCCTGTAGCTCCCTCAGCTCCTGCTCCCTCAGTCCGCCCTGTAGCTCCCTCAGCTCCTGCTCCATCAGTCCGCCCTGTAGCTCCCTCAGCTCCTGCTCCCTCAGTCCGCCCTGTAGCTCCCTCAGCTCCTGCTCCCTCAGTCCACCCAGTTCCCTTTGCCCCCTTAGCTCCCTCAGCCTCGCCTATAGCTTCGTTCCCCTCGGCTCCCTCGCCTTCAGCTTCAGCCCCTTTAGTGCCTTCAATCCTTCAGGCCTCCCCAGTTGCTCTAATGTTAGTCCCCTCAGTTTCCTCAGTACCCTCTGTCCCTTTAGCTCCCTCAGCCTCAGTCTCTCTGGTCTCCTCAGTCGCTCAGGTCCCTTCAGTACCCTCAGCTTCAGTCCCCTCGGTCCCCTCAGCTTTGGTCCCTTTAGTTTCCTCCTCAACTTCGCTCCCCTTGGCTCCCTCGCCTTCAGCTTTGCTCCCCTCGGCTCCCTCGCCTTCAGCTTTGCTCCCCTCGGTTCCCTCGCCTTCAGCTTCGCTCCCCTCGGCTCTCTCGCCTTCAGCTTCACTCCCCTCGGCTCTCTCGCCTTCAGCTTCGCTCCCCTCGGTCCCCTCATCTTTGGTGCCTTTAGTTCTCAGCTTCGGTCCCCTCGGCTCCCTCGCCTTCAGCTTCGCTCCCCTCGGCTCTCTCGCCTTCAGCTTCGCTCCCCTCGGATGATGAACAGGTTACAGCTCTGGATTCACCACTTTAAGAAGAAGAAGAAGAAACAGCCTTTATTGTCCCACAGAGGGGAAATTTGGGTGTAACAGCAGCCGCAGTTATTATAAATATAAATATAATAATTTCCACTATTAGAAAAGAATATATATATATATATATATATATATATATATATATATATATATATATATATATATATATATATATATATATATATAAAATCAACAAACAAGATTAACCTTAATACTACTAATAATAACAATACTACTAATAATAATAACACTATATACAATGTACATGATGTGCCTGTGTGTTGAACCTTAACAGGCCGGACTATTTACAGTATATTATATATTATCCTACATTGTGTAGGTTATTGTGGTTTTTGTTGGGAGCAGTGATGATTATAAAGTCTTACAGCTGCTGGGAGGAAGGATCTGCGGTAACGCTCCTTTGTGCATTTAGGATGCAGCAGTCTGTCACTGAAGGAGCTCTCCAGCTCGGCAACAGCTTCATGCATGGGGTGGGAGACTTTGTTCATCAGTGATGTTATTTTGGTCAGAGTCCCTCTTTCTCCCACCACCTGCACTGAGTCGAGAGGACATCCTAGGACAGAGCTGGCTTTCCTGATGAGCTTGTCTATCCTCTTCCTCTCAGCTGTAGACAAGCTGCTGCTCCAACATACTGCTGCATAGAAAATGGCTGATGCTACTACTGTGTCATAAAAGGTCTTCAGGAGTGCCCCCTGCACTCTAAAAGACCTCAGCCTTCTCAGCAGGTAGAGTCTGCTCTGACCCGTCCTGTAGAGCGCATCAGTGTTATGAGTCCAGTCCAGTTTATTGTTCAGGTGAACACCCAGGTACTTATAAGAGTCCACTATCTCAATGTCCACTCCCTGGATGTTCACCGGTGTCCGTGTGGTGGGTCTGCGCCTGCGGAAATCCACCACCAGCTCCTTGGTTTTAGCGGCGTTGATCAGGAGGTGGTTCCGCTGGCACCAGCCCACAAAGTCCTGAGTCCACTGTCTGTACTCTGAGTCATCCTCACCTGTGATGAGGCCAACTATGGCAGAGTCGTCAGAGAACTTCTGCAGATGGCAGCGTGGAGAGTTGATGGAGAAGTCTGTAGTGTAGAGGGTGAAGAGGAACAGTGCCAGCACAGTTCCCTGTGGGGCCCCCGTACTGTAGACCAGACTGTCAGAGACAAAGCCCTGTGTCCTCACGTACTGTGGGCGGTCAGTGAGGTAGTCCAGTATCCACTCGGAGATGTGGTGGTCCACTCCTGACAGTTCCAGCTTGTCTCTCAGAAGTCCTGGCTGGATGGACTGGAAAGCACTGGAGAAATCAAAGAACATGATCCTCACAGTGCTTCCAGGCTTCTCCAGGTGGGTCAGAGCTCAGTGCAGGAGGTAGATGATGGCGTCATCCACCCCGATGCCAGGCCGGTAGGCGAACTGCAGCGGGTCCAACGAAGATGACACCATGAGGCGTAGATGGTTGAGGACCAGCCTCTCGAGGGTCTTCATTAGATGCGATGTCAGGGCTACCGGCCTGTAGCTGCTAAGATCCTTTGGATGTTTGGTCTTTGGTACCGGTACCACACAGGAGGTCTTCCACAGTTGTGGTACTTTCCCCAGCTTCAGGCTCAGGTTGAACATGTATCCCATGATGCCACACAGTTGATCTGCGCAGCACCTCAGGAGCCTGGAGCTGATGCCGTCTGGACCAGCAGCCTTTCGCACCTTGATTTTACGTAGCTCCTTCCTCACATGATGAGTTGAGAGGGACAAGATGGAGGTGGGGGATGGGGGTTGTGAGATGGAGTCCTCAGAAGTGAAGGGGGTGGGTGATGGCTGAGAGCTGAGAGGTGTGAGGTCCCAAGAAGAAGAAAGGTTGGCAGACATTAAAGATGGTGGGGCTGACAGCAGGGGGGACTGGGCTGGGGGAGGGGTGGGTGGCTGGTCAAACCTGTTAAAGAACTGGTTCAGGTTGTTCACCCACTCTAAGTCTCCCACAACCCTAGGGCTTGGTTTGTGGCCTGAAATTGAGTTCAAACTCCTCCAAACCCCACTGATGTTGCTCTGCTGTAGCTGGTCCTCCATCTTCTTCCTGTAGATGTTTTTTCCATCCCTGATTTTCCTTCTCAGATCCTTCTGCACAGGTCTCAGCTCCTCCTTATTTCCTGATCTAAAGGCTCTCTTCTTCTCCTTCAGGAGAGCCTTTATTTCAGAGTTGATCCAGGGTTTGTTGTTTGAAAAACACCGTATCCTCCTGGTGGGCACAGTGTTTTCCACGCAGAAATTGATGTAATCAGTGATGCAGTCCGTGATGCTGTCGATGTCCTCCCCATGAGGGGCACAAAGCTCTTCCCACACAGTGGAGCTAAAGCAGTCTCTCAGAGCTTCTTCAGTCTCCTCAGACCATTTCTTCACTGTGTGTGTCACAACTGGTTCTCTGCGTACCAAGGGTTTGTACACAGGCTGGAGATGAACCAGGTTGTGATCTGAGCCCCCCAGGGGAGGCAGAGGTGATGAGCTGTATGCCTCCTTGATGTTGGCATACAGTAGATCCAGTGTGTTGGTATTTCTGGTGTGGCAGGTGACATACTGGGTGAAGGTGGGGAGAGTGGAGGACAGGGAGACGTGGTTAAAGTCCCCAGAGATCAGAAAGAGGGCCTGTGGGTGCTGTGTTTGGAGTCTGCTGGTGGTAGCATGGAGGACATCGCAGGCTGCAGCAGCGTTAGCAGAGGGCGGCACATACACAGTTATCACAATAACATGTGAAAACTCCCGAGGAAGATAGTACGGCCTCATACTAACAGCGAGCAGTTCAATTTCCTTACTGCAAAGCGTCTCTTTGATGGTTAGATGTCTGGAGTTGCACCATCTATCGTTCACAAACACAGCCAGACCTCCGCCCCTCTTCTTACCACTCTCCTTGGTTCTGTCGGCACGGATCAAATGAAAGCCGTCCATGTTTATGTGTGAGTCCGGGGTTTGCTCGGTTAGCCACGTCTCTGTCAGGCACATGAGGCTGCTCTCCCGGTAGCTCCTTTGATGTCGCGTTAGCGCCGCCAGCTCGTCCACTTTGTTGGGAAGAGATCTCACGTTTCCCATGGTGATGGACGGGATGACGGGCCTCTACCTTCTCCCCTGGCAACGACGACCTATGCCCGCATGTCTCCCGCGTCTCTTCCTTCTCAGTTTGTGGGGAATATCAAGTCGTTCTGCAGGAGTAGGCACAGTGGAGCTCCCGATGGAGATCAGCTGGTCCCGAGAGTAAACAATAGGAGCGTGGCCCCTCTCGCAGTCTCCAAACATAAACACCATAAAAAGGGTACATAAAAACAAAGTTTTCCAGAAAAAAGTCCGCTCCATCATGAGGAAAAAGAGCAGAAGATACAGAAACACAAAAACACATCTAATACTAAACAAAATGAGAAAAAACACGGAATTAGTGCGGAGCTGCTGAAACTGGCTGCCTGCTCACGCGGCGCCGGAAGCAAGAACTTTCAATTTCTGAATTCCAGGAAGCCTTAAAGCATCTCCCAAATAATAAAGCCTCAGGCCCAGATGGTTTTCCAGCAGAGTTTTATAAAGAATTTTGGTCTGAGCTAGCACCCATTTTTTTCAGAATGGTGACTCAGATTCAGAATGATCAGACATTATCTCCAAACATGAACTCTGCTAACATTAGCCTGCTTCTTAAACCAGGCAAAGACCTCACACTCCCATCCAGCTACAGGCCAATCTCTCTCACTAATGTAGACCTTAAAATAATTTGCAAAGTCCTTGCCGGAAGATTAGAAAAAATCACTCCATCTATTATACATCCTGACCAAACAGGTTTTATCAAAGGTTGGCACTCAACCAATAATACACGCAGACTAAAAAATGTAATAGATTACTGTTCCATTAACAAATTAGAAACCACAGTTGTCTCTTTAGATGCAGAGAAAGCATTCGACCGGGTAAATTTCTTTTAGCAGTTCTACATAAATTTGGATTTGGTTCATCCTTCATAAATTGGATCAGAACACTATACAGCTCTCCAAATGCACGTGTTAGGACAAATGATCTTATTTCCCCAAGCTTCAGTCTGCAGAGGGGCACCAGGCAGGGCTGCTCGCTTTCGCCTTCACTTTTTGTCATTTTTATCGAGCCACTAGCAGCAATAATCCAATAAAATGTAGATATTAAAGGAATTCAAACAGAGAACACAGACCATAAGATAAGCCTTTATGCTGATGATGTGTTACTTTTCCTTGGGAATCCACAAACCTCTCTTCTGAAGACAATCACAATTATAGATAAATTCTCATCTATATCAGACTACTCCATCAACTGGAGTAAATCAACAGTTTTAACTTTGAATTGTAACTATCAGAATACCACCACTACCTCACTACAGTCAGGCAACATCAGATATTTAGGTATACATTTTTCCCAACAGGCCGTCAGACCTGGTACGATTGAATCATATTCCTCTACTAAAAACAATAGAGGATGACCTCACACGTTGGAACTCTCTACCTATATCTCTCATGGGGAGAGTTGCCACAGTAAAAATGATGATTCTACCTAAAAATCAATTATCTGTTTTCACTGATCCCTAATAAACCTTCTGTTGCTTGGTTTAAGTCATTAGACTCTTACATTTCAAAATTTTTATGGAAAAATAAAACCTCAAGAATAAGTTTGAAGACATTACAAAAGCTAAAATGCAATGGTGGTCTAGAACTTCCAAACTTCTATCACTATTTCTTACCAATAGATTACAGTATGTTTCAAAGTGGATCAAATCAAGCCCTTTAGACAGCCCATGGCTGGATCTAGAACAAACACTCTGTGGAAGAGTAAAAATGTCTGACTTACCTTACATAAGCTCCAGTATTAAACATCATAACTACTTTAAAAGTCTTAACATAAACATCACCCTGACAGCCTGGTGGGAATTTTTAAAGATAACTAAGTCTTCACTTGTCCCATGTAAACTGACACCCATTTGGAACAATCCAGATATGTCAGAAAAAGACAGTACTGAATTTTTCAGCATGGCAGGAGAAAGGAATAAAGAATCTAGAACATGTCATTCAAGATGGAACCGTTATTTCATTTGAAGAACTTGTTACAAAATATGGAATTGGCAAAAACAAATTTCTTGAATATCAGCAAATGAGGTCCATCATACAGGCAAGGTTTAACTTAAATAATCTAAAATTAGAAATCCCAGTATTGGAAACAAATTTTCTAAATCTTTATACCCCTAAATTGTCATCAAAAATACATAAGTTATTATTAAAAATTAATGATACAATATCCCTCCCAACTACAAAATGGGAGCGAGATCTTTCCATCAACCCAGATGAAAACTTCTGGACACAGATATGTTTAAACAACTTCAAAATGACAAAAAGTCCAAATTTACAACTCATACAATACTAAACTCTCCATAGAACACATTATACAGGACACAGGATGTTCCAAATGGGCCTCAGAAACACAAATATATGCACCCACTGTTCAGGCAGTCAAGCTGAAAACTATATGCATGCTATTTGGTCTTGTATGGCTGTTCAGAGGTTCTGGCAGACGATATGTGAGGACTTATCCACATGGTTTAATTGCGATATCCCAGCTTCACCAAAACTGTGCATTTTAGGTGATTTAAGTGAATTACACATGGAAACAAACATATCACATATAGTTCTTACTGCCTTATGCATCGCTAAAAAAACTAACCTTATGAACTGGAAATCAAAAAATGATTTATGCATTGCTCACTATAAGAATCTACTTTTAGAGCACATCAGTCTGGAAAGAATGTCTGCCACCTCCAAAAACCAATTGGCCAAATTTGAATCTCTCTGGTCCCCACTGATCAGCTCCATCACATGATGGGGGTGACCGGCTGTAGTCTTGTCTCGCGGTGTACCCGGCAGGTGGCTGGGGGTGGGCCGGGGGATTCGGGTGTCTGATGGCTCTTGGACTGGAGACGGTGGCTGCCAGTCTGTGGTTTCTGTGCCGGCCCTGGTTGTTGGTGGGGGGGGCTTGGACGGATGTTCTTATGGTCTTGGGGTGTGGGGCTGGGGGGCCCATGGTGATGGGTGCTGGCCCCGTCTGGGTGGCCGGCTTCCTCTGCGGGCCGGGGTGCGGGGTCTGGGGCCCTGGTGCCCGGGGTCGCCCGTTTCCCAGTTGGGCCCCTCCCTGCGCTTGGGGGGGGTCTATGCCCTCTTGGGCGCACCGCCATACGGGGTGGGTTGGCCCGCGTTGGGATGTCTGGCTGGCATTCCGGGATTCTGGGTGCCCCTCCCTGTGGGGGTGTGGGGCACTCAGGTGAGGGAGCAGCAGTTTCCCACATGGGGCAGGTTGGTCCTGGACCCAGGACCACTGTATGTATGTGTGCGTGTATGTGTATGGATAAGAATGAGAGTGTGATGTTTATTGTAATGGTGTGTATGGGTGTGATATTTGTTGTCTTTTGTATGCCTGTGGGGTGTGTGTTTGCAGTGTGGGTGGTGGGTGCCGGCCTGGAGCACGGCGATGTCCTGGGGGTGTGGCCACTCAGGCCCTGGACCTGCCTTCCTTGCACTGCGGTTGGGTGTAGGGAGCTGGGGTGTCTAGTGAGCCAGCACTTAGCTGGCTCTCCTATTCCGGGGGGTAGTCCTCTACCTCCCGGTCATATTTATCCTGACCCTTCCCCTCCTCCCACTCAGTTAAACATCACATTACACACACTTGGGTTTTTGGGGGAGGGGGGCTCATGCTCCAGTGAGTATGGCCACCTCCTCGGCTCTGCTCACTGTGTTGGTTGATGTCCCACTCCTCCTTTTTAATTGCATCAGTCAGTTTACAACACATCACAGTACATATAGGGCCTTGGGGGCAGGTGTGTCACACATGGCTAGTGGGTGGCACTGCTGAGGTGGCGCCACTTGTCTGCTCACTGCTGCCTGCTCCTCAATTTTATTTACATTTTAGACATTGAGGGCCTTGGGGGGGCAGTATGGATGGGCACTGTTATTCAGTGCTCATATTACATCTGTCCCTCCAATTTTAATAGCACCATAGCTTTCACACAGTCATAAACATTCTTCTCATTACATACACTCACATCACCCCCCCACACATTGGGTGGGAGGAGGGGGTGGGTGGGTCTTCTCACAACCCAGTTTCTTGCACCCTGCCTGGGGTGGGGACTGGCTAGTTGTTCGGGGCTGGGTTGGCTGCTTCCCTGGGTTGCCGCTGGCTCTGTGCTGGTACCTGCTCTCACACACTAGGGGACATGTATGGAATCCGTGTGTGTGTTTGCATGCATGTGTGCGTGTGTGTGTGCCTGCATGTGTGTGTGTGCGAGCGTGTGTGTGTGTGTGTGTGTATGTGTGTGCGAGCGTGTGTGTGTGCGAGTGTGTGTGTGTGTGCGAGCGTGTGTGTGTGTGTGTGTGTATGTGTGTGCAAGCGTGTGTGTGTGCGAGCGTGTGTGCGTGCGCTCCACACTGCTCCCCACTGATCGTCACTGCCACCCCTGGGGTGTGGGTTCCCGTATGTCCTGGGGTATGTGGCCGGATGTCTTGGCGTGGTTTCTGACCTGCTCCCTTGACGGCTGTGGCCTGGGGGTGGCTTGGGCCTCCTTGGCGTTGGGGGGGGGGGCTCTGCCGGGTGTCAGGCGGTTCTTGGCGCTTGGGGCCTCGGGGCCCGCATGCTCGGCTCGTGCTGGAGGTGCCGGCCTGCGGGGGGGGTGGGCTGCTCATTGCCTCTGGCTCTCTGGACTCTTGCCCTTTGGCCGTGGGGGTTTCGTCTAGGGTCTCCCTCCTTCCTCCTCTGGGGTGTGCACTCGGTTGCTATCAGGATGTGTGGCTTCAGGTCTTCTGAGCTCCTAGTGGGCTGTGGATGGCCTGGGTCCCCTGGGTCCTTTCCTATTTGCCTCTGGATCGCGGGGGGCATGGTTGCAGTTCTTACCCTCATTGAGCACATTCCATGACAGAGGCTCATTCACACATTACTTCAAACAGTGTGTATGTGTGTATATGTATATGCATTTGTATAGACATGTGAATGTGTGTATATCTCTGAGTATTTTTCTTTCCTTTCTTTCCTTTACATGGTTGACAGATATGTACACCCATCAGAGATGAAAGGTCTAAAATCATAGTCACGGCCCGCAGACTGGGGCAGCAGCACCTTTACCTTGAGAGCCCAACAGGCCACTGCTTGAATGCCTAGATTTAGATTTCAAAATGGGGCAGTCATCCTTCTAATGACCTAACCCATGGCAATAACGGCAAGATCATGCTGGATCACACACAGCCCGCAAACCTCTAGCTCCTCTAGAAACTGGTGTTTTACCAAGCTGCCCACTCCCTAAGGTCCTCCTGTCAAACGAGGGGTACACACCAAAAGCCTTACTCCTGTGTGTCAATACGTAATCAGCCAAAGTGGCTGCTTCCAAAACATTAGCAAGTTTGCACTCAGGTAGTTTGCAATGTGCTCTGGTATTGAGTCCTTAAATTGCTCAAAGAGAATTAGATCACAAAGGCCCAGTGGTTAAAGTGAATCAATAAATCACAAGCAAATTCCACATTAGCTTGCTTCTCAGCAGGTTTCCATGATCGAAATCGCTGACTATAGGCTTCTGGAACTAACTCATAAGCTTTCAGAACAGCATTTCATAACTATCTACTGCACTGCACTACAGTAGCCCCAGAAGGAGGAACCACTGAAATTGGTTCAGAGCCTGAGCTGGGTTCCTCATCTGACACTTAATATTTAAATCCTGTTGCCAGGACAGCTTTAATGTCAGCCTTATGGCTACAGCCACCAACATCAACACTGTAGTGCTCAGCTATTTTCAACAGCTGCTCTTTAGTACACTTCTTTAACAGGCTCCAGGAAGGACAATCAACAAAAGCAACAACTGAAACCATAGCACAAGATCCTATAAAGACAGAGTATAAGAACTAGAGCACGCAAATTGAACCAAAATAAAGCAAATGGTTGTGGTTTGTTTGTATCTATTCCTTGTTTCCCTATGTTCTCCAGGTCATCCCCTCATCCTTGTGGTTCTGTGTCCTAGTCCATTGTCTCTTGGCTTTTGCAGTTGGTTTTTACTTCTCTGCGTTTCTCTGTGTACCTTTCTTGTGTCAAGTCTGGATTTCTGTTTCCTTGTCTACTTCCTGTTTTACTTTTGTGTTCTGTTTTGCTTCCCCTCATCTCATTAGTGTGTTTCAGTCCACCTGTTCTCCCCGGGTGTCTCCACTCTTGTCTCGTTACTGTCTGCATTTCTCCTTACCCTTTGTTGTGTTGTCAGCCAAGGGTTCTCTTAGAGGTAATGTGGGTTCCTGTTCGGTTGACAACTGCAGTCTGTTGCATTGTTGGCTCCTAGTTGAGCTTCTTTATGGTTTCCTTTTTTTTGATTATCCAGCAATAAAGTAGCATTCTTGCCTGCTGCACATGACAAGTACCACTGTATTTCTTATATGCTGGTGTTTTTTTTTTTTTTTTTTTTAAGTATGATTATTACTATTGTTTTTCTAAATTATAACTTATTGAATTTATCTATTTTACACATGGACTTTATCTTTTTTGGACAGAAAAAGCAGAATTTCATTTTAGAGGGAAACATTTCTTTACTGTGCATACAGTATGCTAAACTTTGAAACTCGAACTTATATCTCTTACAGATCAGACTTTAGAAGCTATAAAAACTTAGATCTCCCATTTATATTTAGTATTGTCATATTTCACATCTCTTTGTTTCAATATTGTTTATTTGTTCTACTTTGATAACTAGCTTTTCCCTTTGGGTTTTGCTTTCTCCCTCCCTCTCTTATTATCCTAACCTGTCTTGATCATGTACAGCTGGGTCTCATCCATCTCTTGTGTCTAATCTTAATCAGCCTTCTTCTTTGCAAATATATTTTCTTTATTTCCCAGTTGTGTGCACTCTGTTTGGGTTTTGAGTTTGGTTTTTGTACATTTTTATTACTGTTTTTGTTTAACCTTCTGCATCAGCCACAGTTAAACCCTTTTGTTAATCCATCTGGTTGTGTCCTGCATTTTGGGTCATAACACTGTCCAAAGAAATGTCCAGTTTTCTCACTTTATAAAAAGACCTTTTCCCTCACATACCACAAGCAAGAGCTAAAGAAAAAGGCTCTCACCTCACTCTAGCAAGAACAAGAAAGAGATACCACCTCTGTTTTGTTTGAGTGGCTGACAATTTGATATTTTGACATCACTGTTATGTCAGCAGTGGTATCATCTTCTCCAGTGTTTTCAAGTGAAATGAGAAAAAAAAAAAAAGAGTATAAATTAAGATACTGATATCCATTTAAGATTTTATCCTAATAAGTGTGCACTTTACTCTGAAAAAACAAACACTTTTCAAATCCAGAAGACTGAGTCTCACCTTTACGTCTCCTATGAACACGTACTATCACCAGCAGAAACAGTAACACCAGTAGAACCACAACACATACTATTCCAATCAACAAGACAACAGGTGGAGGTGTGGATGTAGGTGGAGGTGTGGTGGTGTGTCTCTCTATAAATAAAGCAAACACAGTCATTAAGTTATGGTCACATTGTGAATGTTGAAACCTGCAGAAACACAGACAGGTGAGTGTGTCACCTGTGACGGTGATCCAGCTGGATGGAGACTCTCCATGACCGCTGATGTCACACTTGTAGAGGCCTTCATCAGACGTGGAAACATGCGGGATGGTCATGTGACCAGTAGGTTGGTTCCCGATGAAGACGCCGTCTTTATAGAAAGCAGCTGGGAGGTTGGAGGGAGTGGTCTTTGTTTGACAGAGCAGAGTGACGTCATCTCCCTCCATCACAGGGAGGACAGGACTCTGCAGGATCACTGATCCACCTCAACACAGAGACAAACTACAGCATTTCATCCATTTACACACAGCTTCAACACTAACTCCACACACTCAGCTTACCAGTGACTGTGAGGTTAACCATGTTACTGATGGCACCCTGGACTCACACCAGTAAACTCCACTGTCCAATGGATCAATGTAGCTGATGTTACAGGAAGAAGCAGCTGGTTTTCCCCACCCAGCTCCACACTGAGTCCTCTGCTTTTTGCTTGTGTTTCTCCTCAGAGTCCATCCAGCAGAGCTGTCGTCCTCCTCACAGCTCAGAGACACAAAGTCTCCTTTAAAGAGCTGAGAGCTGCTGGGACTCACAGTCAGATGAGCTGTGAGGTGGATACATATTAAGTACATCTATAATTCTAGAATTCAGTGCATTATGATTAAAACAAAATGACCTGCTGAGTTTGATCAACTGACACTGTGTCAACAAAAAAAACACTTCCCCAAATGCAATATATTACAGTAATTATTTAAAGTTGTCTCTAATTTATTGTGTTACTCTGACTAAATTCAGTAATCATGTTAAATTTAATTATGAAAGAATTGTGTTGTTCTTAGGGATACTTGAGTATTTCAATTACATGCATAACTTGGTGATTAAAAAGCACATCAAATATACTTTCATGCAACAATCACCTTGCATTTCATGCAAAATTTAGACACAACCAGATGTTCCACATAAAATAATTAAAGACAGCAGCTCAGTATGCAGTCAGGTCTTGACTGGTCCAGGTACACATCTCTGAGATGCACACTTCTTGTGAATTTCATCCCCCAGAGAAAATGGTGTTCTTGGCTAAAATGCACAAGGTTTTACTCAATCATGCAGATCTTAAAGACACCTAACAAGTAGGGCCATCAGTGGGCTCAAGCAGATCAACAGCACCACCTTCCCAGGAAAGCTCTATCTCTGGTGCATCCAGTTCAGTTTGCTGCCTTGACTCATGTGGCCAATTTCCATTTACAAGATCACTTCATCTCAAGCCAGTCAGCTAGAAAACCTGGTAAATGCACAGGTGAGGAAGTGGCTTGGCTTGCCAAGATGCCTCAGCAGTATAGGTTTCTGTGGAATGGAACCCTATCCCTGCCTATCTCCAGCCTGGTGGATGAGTTCAAGTGCATCAAGACAAGACTGGAAATGACTATCAAAGAGTCTCAGGATCCAGTGATGAGAAGGGTCGCTCCAGCACAACATTGACTCTCCATTACCGAGACATAATGGGCCACAATCAAGATGATAGAGGGGGATTTGGCCTTGCAGTAGTGAGGCTTGCCTGGCATAAGGTAACTGCAACAGAACATCGACTCCTGGTGGTGGAGAGGGTGCACCGTCAGGAAGAAGCAGCAAGTTTCGCTAAGGTCATATCCCAAGCCGAGAAGGGACAATGGACAAGATGGAATACAGTTGAGAGGAGGAAGATCATGTGGAAAGACATATGGAGCATGAAGTCCAACTTGCTGAGTTGTACCATCAGAGCCACTTATGATGTCCTGCTCTTTCCCACCAACTTAAATCTCTGGCTGGGAGAAGATCCTGCCAGTTGATTATGTCCAACACCAGGAACACTTAAGGATAGCCTTGTGGGATGTAAGACCATCCTAATGAATAAAGATAAAATTTTAGACACTAGAAAAAAAAAATATTCATAACCATCTCAAAGATTATTCTTCATGTTCGGCTGCTTTCAGCACTGCTGGTATTTGTTTAGACTCTTTTGCTCCAGTTGATCTTTCACAGTTAACTTCAATAGCTACTTCCTCCAAACCAGCAACATGTTTATTAGATCCCATTCCTACTAGACTGTTCTAAGAAGTCTTTCCAATTATTGATGCTTCTATCTTAAAAATGATCAATCTGTCTTTATTAGTTGGCTATGTACCACAGGCCTTCAAGGTGGCTGTAATTAAACCTCTCCTTAAAAAGCCATCACTTGACCGAGCTGTCTTAGCTAATTATAGGCCAATCTCCAACCTTCCTTTTCTCTCAAAGATTCTTGAAAGAGTAGTTGTAAAACAGCTAACTGATCATCTGCAGAGGAACGGTTTATTTGAAGAGTTTCAGTCAGGTTTCAGAATTCATCACAGTACAGAAACAGCATTAGTGAAGGTTACAAATGATCTTCTTACAGCCTCTGACAGTGGACTCATCTCTGTTCTTGTCCTGTTGGACCTCAGTGCAGCTTTGATACTGTTGACCATAACATTTTATTACAGAGATTAGAGCATACTATAGGAATTAAAGGTACTGCACTGCAGTGGTTTGAATCATATTTATCTAATAGACTCCAATTTGTTCATGTAAATGGGGAGTCTTCTTCAGACACTAAGGTTAATTATGGAGTTCCACAGGGTTCTGTGCTAGGACCAATTCTATTTACATTATACATGCTTCCCTTAGGCAGTATTATTAGAAAGCATTGCATCAATTATCACTGTTATGCAGATGATACTCAGCTTTACCTATCAATGAAGCCAGATGACGCACATCAATTAGTTAAACTGCAGGAATGTCTTAAAGACATTAAGGCCTGGATGACCTCTAATTTCCTGCTTCTAAATTCAGATAAAACTGAAGTTCTTGTTCTCGGCCCCACAAATCTTAGAAACATGGTGTCTAACCAGATACTTACTCTGGATGGCATTACTTTGGCCTCCAGTAACACTGTGAGAAATCTTGGAGTCATTTTTGACCAGGATATGTCCTTCAATGCACATATTAAACAAATATGTAGGACTGCTTTTTTGCATTTGCGTAATATTTCTAAAATTAGAAACATCCTTTTCTCAGAGTGATGCTGAAAAGCTAATTCATGCATTTATTACTTCTAGGGTGGGCTACTGTAATTCGTTATTATCAGGCTGTCCTAAAAGCTCCCTGAAAAGCCTTCAGCTGATCCAAAATGCTCCAGCTAGAGTACTGACAGGGACTAGAAAGAGAGAGCAGATTTCTCCCATATTGGCTTCTCTTCATTGGCTCCCTGTTAAATCTAGAATAGAATTTAAAATCCTTCTCCTCACATACAAGGTCTTGAATAATCAGGTCTCATCTTATCTCAAAGACCTTATAGTCCCATATCACCCCAACAGAGCACTTCGCTCTCAGACTGCTGGCTTACTTGTGGTTCCTAGGATACTTAAGAGTAGAATGGGAGGCAGAGCCTTCAGCTTTCAGGCCCCTCTTCTGTGGAACCAGCTTCCAGGTTGGATTTGGGAAACAGACACCCTCTCTATTTTTAAGATTAGGCTTAAAACTTTCCTTTATGATCAAGCTTATAGTTAGGGCTGGATCAGGTGACCCTGAACCATCCCTTAGTTATGTTGCTATAGGCCTAGGCTGCTGAGGGGGGTTCCCACAATAGACTGTTTCTTTTCATTCACCTTATTTACTTTGTTTATAGTCCACTCTGCATTTAATCATTAATTGATATTAATCTCTGGCTCTCTTGCACAGCATGTCTTTCTCTCCCCTCAGCCCAACCGGTCGCGGCAGATGACTGCCCCTCCCTGAGCCTGGTTCTGCTGGAGGTTTCTTCCTGTTAAAAGGGAGTTTTTCCTTCCCACTGTCACCAAGTGCTGCTCATAGGGGGTTGTTTTTGACTGTTGGGTTTTCTCTGTATTATTGTAGGGTCTTTACCCGCAATACAAAGTGCCTTGAGGCGACTGTTTGTTGTGATTTGGCGCTATATAAATAAAATTGAATTGAATTGAATTGAATTAATGCAAAGCAGATACACCTGACAGCCCAATCAGGTTGTAAGGTGGCTGCCCAGGGATCTTGAGAAACTGAGGTTATCCACTAATGCCATGCCCTTTAACACTGAGACCAAATTCACACAGTTTACATCTTTTGTCCAGGAGGGGGAGAAATTGGATGGCAAGAACATCACCTCCAGAACCAAGTCCACTGGTGCCAGGGACTGGGAAATGCATGTAGACTTGAATCAGTGGCTCTCTTTCCCATCTAAGGGGCTCGACACATGGGGAGTGACACACGGGGAGCGACAAATGGCCCCCATTGCCACTGGAGTGAAACCCAACACATGGGACACGATATTGACGGCAGCATTGCTCTCACATCACTTGTCTCCAAGAAATGTGATTGATTATGAAATTGGAGGGATTTTGACATTTTCAAAGCAGTCCTTGTCAGACGAGGCAATAAAGATGAGTCAGAAGATTTTATTGGAACTGACAGAAATCTTGCTGTTAAGTCTCCTCTACAAAAAAAGACAACCTTGGGTTCATCCTATGTCCTCTGTCCTCTGTCCTAATGTCCTCTCCGTCTTTTAAGGTCATCCTGGGGCCAACAAGTTTCTGTACGCCTGCCTTTATATATATATATATATATCAGTGCTTCTCACCCCATGGGGGTGCGCGGTGCGCTACCGGGTGGGGAGGCACATCTGACCCCGTGGAACATGCTTTTTTTTTGCCGTACTAGAATTAAATGTAATTGCACATCCACTACAGTAGGTGGTAGTGGTGCTCTCATTGTCAGAGTGTGCGCAGTAAGTAATAGGTCTATGGTGTACATTTTTTTTGCCTACTCACAGCATAGAGCAGGCTCTGCCGTGATTATTTATAGTCGCGGCAGAGAGTGGGGGGGGGCACAAAAGGTTTTCTTCATCCTAGGGGGGCATAACAGAAAATGTACTGATGTATATCAATAATCACTGCGTGAAGTGTCATATAATATAGGAAAGTCCATCACAGCTGAAACGATGCTTTCCTCCATGTGGAAAGTGGTTGCAGACTGCAGCGTGTAGCATACTCTCCACTTATTGGTCAGTCAATGAAACTGACTGCTTTTAGTGCCATGTGACAGTGACAAAAGTTCAACATTTTTCAACTTTGTTGTGTCGTGTCGCCTGCCCACATGTGAATGTCTACGTGTACGAGCTCAAAATTTCACATGCCTGAGTTTCGCCGGTCGCTTAGCTGGAGGAGAGGCTGGAAATCTGAGCCTTGTCCAGTTGAAGTGGGGTTCAGAGGCTTCATTGCAAATTTTATCATAAGGCAAGAACTGGCAAGCATGGCAGAAAGGAGCAGTCAAGAGGAAGGACCCCCTATGTTCCTAGAGATTTATTGATATTCCATTACTGTCACACCCACCAAAATGCAGGGCATAGGCAAGTGGTGATTTTGAACACATTTTGAACACATTGTGGTCTTGCTTACTCATTGGCGGGAACAATCAAACTAACCCCCTGCAGTAAATGGATATTCTTTAATGTCTTTAGATTATCACATGATAAGGTTACTGACCTTGGTCTGTTGTGTAGCACAGCACTGAGGTCACACCTAAAGATACATAACACACAGGTTAATCTGAGCGTTCAGATCATTGAAATTACAGCAAGGCTCCCTCACCTTTCTACTTGCTGTATTTAAAAAATTTCAGATCTCCACAGTCAGCAGAGCACTTATGGGACACCAAAACACTTTGTAACATAATATGTGTGTCTTGATCCTGGGTTTTTGCCCAGTGTTTTTTGTGTTTTTGTTATTGAAGATCTGTTATTAATTTTTTCTTTGGGTTGTGTTTCTTAGCTTGATTTTGCCTTAGTTTATTATGGGTCTGAAGTTTGTATTTTCAGGTCTTACTTTAGTCATTTGAGTCATGTTCTTGGTTATTTAGGTATATTTTAATTAATATTTCCCGTGTTTTCTGGTGTGTTGTGTCAAGTCCATGTCTCTGTTTCCTCATCTTGCTTCCTGTTTTATTTTGCTGGTTTTTCTGTTCTCTGTGTGTTGTGTTCTGTTTTGCTTCCCTTGTCTCATTAGTGTAATTTTGTTCACCTTTGTTCCCAGCTGTCTCCACTCCCCTCATTGTCCCTTTTGTATTTAAGCCCTGAGTTTTCCCTCCAGTCACTGTCATATCATTATCGTTAGTCTTCCCTGCTGTACACGCTTATTTCCATGCTCATGCCTAGCGATGGCAAAGTGAGGCTTTCTGAACCTATTTGAACCACTGTGTTAAAAATTGGCTTGCTCCTTAAAGGTTCATTCAGTACTCATGGGTGACATTGATTAAATCTCATAAGTATTTAGGTATCATTATAGATGATAATTATCATTTAAACCCCACATCAGAAAGCTAGTATCCAAACTGAAACTTAAACTAAGCTTCTTTTATAGGAATAAATCTTTTTTCTCTCTTAAAGTGAGTAAAAACTTGATTTCCATAAACTTTTTTACCTTTATTGGATTATGATGACTTGCTTTTTATGAATGCACCTGGTCAGTATTTAAAGAATTTGGATGCTGCTTGTCATTGTGCTTTAATTGTATTACAGACTCTGGAAATCCTGTTCATCACTGCGTTGTATGCTGCTGCTGAATGGCCATCTCTGTACATCCGCAGACTTTCTTACTGGTTAGTTTTGGTCTATAAATGTCTGCTTGGGCTAGTTCCTTCTTATCTGTGTGTCTATATGTGTAAGAGTCTTAACCAACATAAACTTCTCAAAATGTAATACAAATGAATGTCCCCAGAGTAAGACTGGAATTATGCAAAAGGCTTTTTTTCTTTTTTTTTTTTTTTTTTTTTTTTGACATTATATATTTATTGTTTTTAACAACACACAATTGTCGACAGCACAGCAGTGACAGCAAGACAGTCTTCTGTGTATGTATACATATACCATGTTGATCAATCAGTTAAGACCAGTCAGCATAAATGGATGTTTACAGTGCTAGGACCGCCTGCTCCTATTTCCTGGAACAATCTACAAAAGGAGCTGAAACTGTCAGAACTGGTTACGATGGGAGAGTTTGAGTCCATTTTGAGGGAACGTGAAAGTAGGTCGAGGTAAATGTGACTGCTTTTAACTGCTTTAATTTGCATATATGTTTAGATTGTTGATTGACAATATCTTGTTAAATTGTGATATCTTTTATCTGTTGTAACTTTTGCTGCCCTCTTGGACAGGTCTCTCCTGGAAAAGAGATTTTTAATCTCAATGAGACTTTTTACCTGGTTAAATAAAGGATACACACGTCTGGTGCCCACAATGGTTGTTGCACAGCCAAATGAAGCCCTGCAGATGTGATACACATGTCATGTGTATAATAACACTTAATGTGTGTTGGGACAATTCCTCAAATGACCTGCAATCCAACTGTGTTTTATATATTTGTTGTTTTTATCCTGTATTTAAAAATTATCTGCCTGAGTAATTCCATCTATGCAATGATAATAAATAAATGATTGATATACTCACACACACACACACACACATCCATACACACACCCATATGCACCCACATTTACACACACACACACAAGTTTATTGTTTGTAGTAATGTGTGTGTATGCGCCTTTGTCATGCAATGTATTCGATAATGAGGGCGAGAAACTGCAACCATGCCCCCCGCGATCCAGAGGCAGATAGGGAAGGACCCAGGGGACCCAGGCCATCCACAGCACAGGAGCTCAGAAGACTTGGGGCCACACATCCCGATGGCAACCGCATACACTCCCCAGAAGAGGAAGGAGGGAGGCTACAGACGGAACCCCCACAATCCAGGGGCTAGAGTCCAGAGAGCCAGAGACGACGGGCAGCCCACCCCCCCCGGCAGGCCGGCACCCCCAGCACGAGCCAGGCATGCGGCCCCCGAGGCCCCAAGCGCCCGAGAGCAGCCCGACACCCGGCAGAGCCCCCCCACGCGCCAAAGAGGCCCAAGCCACCCCCAGGCCACGGCCGCCAAGGGAGCAGGCCAAAAACCATGCCGAGACATCCGGCCACACATCCCGGGACCCACGGGCACCCACACCCCAGGGGCGGCAGTGACGACCAGTGGGGAGCAGCGTGGAGCGGTAGGGAGGGGTAACTCCCACCCTCCGTGTCCCACAGGTGCCAAGGCTTGGCAAGCCACCAACCCAGGCCCAGCTGTCCACACACACACACTCTCACAAGCACGCACATACACCCACACACACACGTACCAGTCATTCCCTCATGTACACACACGCACATACACACGCACGCACATTCGCATGCACCAGTCACACACTCATGCATACACACTCACACTCACACGCACATACACACACACACACGTACCAGTCGTTCCCTCATGTACACACACGCACATACACACGCACGCACATTCGCATGCACCAGTCACACACTCATGCATACGCACATGTAACATACATGGACACCTAATGTGGGAGAGCGGGTACCAGCACCAAGCCAGCGGCAACCCAGGGAAGCAGCCAACCCAGCCCCGAACAATGAGCCAGTCCCCATCCTAGGCGGGGTGCATGGAACTGGGGTGTGAGAAGGCCCGCCCGCCCCCTCCTCCCACTCAGCGTGTTGGGGGGGTGATGTGAGTGTATGTACTGAGAAGAATGTGTATGGCTGTGTGAAAACTACAGTGCTTTTAAAATTGGAGGGACAGATGTAATATGAGCACTGAATAACAGCGCCCATCCACACTGTCCCCCCAAGGCCCTCAATGTCTAAAATGTAAATAAAATTGAGGTGCAGGCAGCAGTGAACAGACAAGTGGGGCCACCTCATGGTTTGATTCTAAATTACACATTGGACAGGGAAGATCTTCAGTAATAATGAGGCAGTAAGTGTGATTGATATGTTTACCACCTCTTTTTTTTGTGTACAGTTTTTTCCTTTGTTATTGTGCTTGGTGTGCAGGAAATGTGTGCTTAGGCATCTCAGGTTTTTTATATATTTGGGCTATTGATGTGGTTTAAGCGTCAACATTTTTCTTTGTCTATGCTCGTCCTATCGGCACAATTTTCCAACATAACTGGAAAGGAATGGATGGATGGACACACTGAAATTATTTTTACCTTATTTGATGGCACAAATGAAAATATTCCTACACTTAGGAAAACTTAGATGGCTCTAAAATACACACAAACCAGCTCTGACGCACAGTAGGTTTAGTGCATGTGAAACAGGGTTTCAGTCATCTTAAATACTCTGAATATGATGCCAAACTTTCAAATCTCCTGTGAAATCTGAAAGCTGATTCATTCTGAATGAAGCAGTAAAGTGGTTCAAGCTCCGACCCTGCTTCAGAAGATTTGACCTATCGAGTTCAAAGTGTGTTTCGAAGCCTGTGTGTCAGAGAGAGCATCACTACTCGTGCCTAGTTCTAATCAAGTCAAAGTCAAGTTGTAGTGAGTCTGTAGTTTGCACCACTGGCCCTGACTAGCACTGCTTTTCACTCTACACTTGCAAATAAAATTTAAATTTAAATTCCATCGAGTTTTATAAAGAATTTTGGTCAGAACTAGGACCCACTCTTTACAGAATGGTAACTCAGATTCAGAATGATCAAACACTATCCCCAAATATAAACTCTGCTAACATTAGCGTACTTCTTAAACCAGGCAAAGACCCCACCCTCCCATCTAGCTACCGCCCAGTCTCTCTTATTAAAATAGATCTTAAAATAATTTGCAAGGTCCTGGCCAGAAGATTACAAAATATTACTCCACTTATAATACATCCAGACCAAACAGGTTTTATCAAGGGTCGAAATTCAGCCAATAATACAGGCAGACTAATAAACGTAATAGACTATTGTTCTATTAACAAATTAGAAACCACAATTATATCTTTAGATGCAGAGAAAGCATTTGACAGGGTAAAATGTAAATTTTTATTAGCGGTCCTACACAAATTTGGATTTGGTTCATCCTTCATAAACTGGATCAGAACACTACACAGCTTTCCAAATGCACGTGTTAGGACAAATGATATTATTTCCCAAAGCTTCAATCTGCAGAGGGGTACCAGACAGGGCTGCCCACTCTCTCCCTCACTTTTTGTCATTTTTATTGAGCCACTAGCAGCAGCAGTCCGTCAACATGCAAATATTAAAGGGATTCAAACTGAAAATACAGATAATAAAATAAGCCTTTATGCTGATGATGTTTTACTTTTCCTTGGGAACTCACAAACCACTCTTCTGAATACAATCACACTTATAGATAAGTTCTCATCTATATCACACTACTCCATCAATTGGAGTAAATCAACAGTTTACCTCTGAATTGTAACTTTCCGAACACCACCACTACCTCACTACAGTCGGGCAACATTAGATATTTAGGTATAAATTTTTCCTCCAAGCTGTCAGACCTGGTACGATTGAATCATATTCCTCTACTAAAAACAATAGAGGATGAGTTGGAACTCTCTATCTATATCTATCATGAGAAGAGTTGCCATTTAAAAATGATTATTTTGCCTAAAATCAATTATCTGTTTTCACTGATCCCTAATAAACCTTGTGCTATTTGGTTTAAGTCACTAGACTCAAGCATTTCAAAATTTTTATGGAGAAATAAGACCTCAAGAATAAGTTTATAGACATTACAAAGCTAAAATGCAGTGGTGCTCTAGAACTTCCTAACTTTTATCACTGTTTCTTAGCCAATAGATTGCAGTATGTTTCAAGGTGGATCAAATCAAGCCCTTTAGACAGCCCATGGCTGGATCTAGAACAAACACTCTGTGGAAAAGTGAAAATCTCTGACTTACCTTTCATTAGCATTAGTATTAAACATCATAGCTGCTTTAAAAGCCTTAACACAAACACCTCTCTAACAGCCTGGTGGGAATTTTTTAAAGATAAAGTCTTCACTTGTCCCATGCAAACTGACACCCATTTGGAACAATCCAGATATATGTCAGACAAAGAAAGTACTGAATTTTTCAGCATGGCAAGAGAAAGGAATAAAGAATCTAGAACAGGGGTGGGCAAACTACGGCCCGTTAAGCTTTTTAATCCGGCCCCCCGAATTTGAATCAATTATAATGGTAAACCTTGTTAATGTTTTACTCTCCCTGCAATTGTGGCGTTTATCGCTAGATGGGATACTCTGACACACTGACCTTTGTTGAGGTGCGCTCTTACGCTGCATTCAACTGGTGTCGGAAGACCCGTCTTGCCGAGTTGTTTTTCCCAGTAGGAAAGTGATTTTTACGATCATTCCGACACCGCATGAACGCATCATTATTCAGCGTTTTCCCTCTTTGACAGCTCAACACTTCTGCAATGATGAGCGGAGCTAAAAAAAGAAAAGTGGACAGAGAATGTCGAGTGTTTAATAAGGAGTGGACAACTAAATATTTTTTTACCGAACACAGATCTACTGCTGTATGCCTGATATGCAAAGAGACTGTGGCGGTTTTTAAAGAGTTTAACATCAGCCGTCACTTTACCACAAAACATGCTAACTATGCTAGCAAGCAGTCAGAGAAAGAACGGGAAGCTACTGCTCAGAGGTTGATAGCTAATTTACAAGCTCAACAACGTATTTTTCATCGTCAAAGTGCCATCCAAGAGTCAAGTACCAAGGCCAGTTTTATGCTATCATTCAAATTAGCAAAGGCCAGCAAGCCTCTGTCTGACGGGGAGTTTTTAAAAGAATGTATGGTGGAGGCAGCAGGTGTCTTGTTTCCAGAGGCCAAAGACAAGTTTGAAAAAATCAGTCTATCACGCAAGACAGTGACTCGCCGTGTGGAACTGATAGACGAAGAGCTAACTAGCAACTTAAAAAAAACGGCGGAGTCATTCACGTTTATTCATTAGCTCTGGATGAAAGCAACGATGTAAATGACACTGCTCAGCTCCTCATTTTTATCCGAGGAATTAACAATACTTTTGAAATAACAGAGGATTTTTTGACAATGGAGTCTCTGAAAGGAAAAACACGGGGGGAGGACTTGTATAGCCGGGTGTCTGCTGTCATTGAAAATACGAAGCTGTCTTGGAGTAAACTTATCAACGTCACCACAGATGGATCTCCAAATTTAACAGGGAAAAATGTTGGCCTGCTGAGAAGAATCCAGGATAAAGTGAAAGAAGAAAATCCTGACCAGGATGTTATTTTCCTTCACTGCATCATCCACCAGGAATCTCTATGTAAATCTGTATTACAGCTGAATCATGTTGTGAATCCTATCGTAAAACTTGTCAACTTTATACGTGCAAGGGGACTTCAGCACCGTCAGTTCATCGCGTTCTTGGAGGAAACTGATGCAGAGCACCATGACCTACTTTATCACTCCCGTGTCCGCTGGTTAAGCTTGGGAAAAGTGCTTCAACGAGTGTGGGACCTCAAAGAGGAGATCGGTGCATTTTTGGAGCTACTGGGGAAGGCCGACGAATTTCCTGAGCTGAGCAACAAGAACTGGCTTTGTGACTTTGCGTTTGCTGTGGATATATTTTCACACATGAATGAGCTGAACGTGAACATACAGGGGAAGGATCGGTTTGTGCATGACCTGTACACAAGCGTGAAAGCCTTCAAAGCCAAACTGGCTTTATTTTCCAAGCAAATCCTAAATGAGTCATTCACTCATTTCCCCACACTAGCTACACTGAAAGAGGAGGCTGGCGCAAAAGTTAAGAAATACAGCGAGACACTGGATGCGCTCCACAAAGAATTCTGCCGTCGCTTTGTTGATTTTGAGAAAATTAACAAGTCACTTCAGTTGGTGGCCTGTCCCCTGTCACAAGACCCCGAAACAGCACCAGAAGAGATGCAGCTGGAACTGATAGACCTTCAGGCTGATGCTGTCTTGAAAGAGAAGTTCAACTCTCTTAAACTGAATGACTTTTATGCGTCACTTAATGAAGCGGTGTTTCCAAACCTCCGGAGGACGGCACAGAAGATTCTGGCGTTGTTCGGCTCGACCTATGTGTGTGAACAGACGTTCAGCGTCATGAACTTCAACAAAGCCAGCCACAGATCCAATTTGACTGACCAACACCTCAGATCCATCCTGAGAATCGCCACAACAAAACTGACTCCAGACTTTGATGCGCTTGTTAAAAAGGGACACCAACAACACTGTTCCCACTGAAATCAAAAGTAAGTTTCTCTGCTCTTAAACATGCATTTACGTGTTACATGTCATTTCTGTTAAGGTGTGCTCATAAGTGGTGTGCAGGTGCACTGCCTTCTCAATATAAACAATGCACACCAGATATATTTAACATGGCCACATACTGGCATGTTGTCACTGTTTCGATCTGCATGTCCAACCATTTTTGAAATGTTGAGGAGGAGAGTGATGATAATATCCTGAAGGATATCAAAACTTTAAATGCTTTAAAATGGTAACTGTTAGTATTTTTTTTTTTTAAACTGTATTTTGTTAATGGAATTTTCAGTGTTTTAAGAGTCATTTCAATAAAGAAATACTGTGGGACTTGGAAGAGATATTTTGTTGTATTGCTTTTGTTAATTTTCTATTAAAATTAAAGCACGTTTTCTACATATCCCATGTTATTCTTTCTCTTATGAGGTGAATTACTAAAACACTCCATCCATCTGCTCCTGGTCCGGCCCTTCTGTCAAATTTTAGAACCCTCTGTGGCCCACGAGTCAAAAAGTTTGCCCACCCCTGGGCTAGACCCTCCTATTTTGATTGACATCTCATTCAGCCAATCATGTAACTGGCTGCACCAAAATCAGCTGAAGGGCTACGTCACGCCCCCTGGTTATTATTGGATCTGGAAAACCCATTTCTTAATATGATTGGGCCAATATGGTGTCAACAAAAATAAGAGGATCTAGCCTTCCATATAAAATGCACTACATACCAGTCAGGACGCGGCCAGTTAACAGGCAATGACACGGTTTTTCCAGAGCCAATAATAACCAGAGGGCGTAGTTTTTTCAGGTGATTTGGTCAGTTAACAGGTTAAAACATTCACCGCTACGTTTAATGTCAGTCTGCTTGTTACAAAATAGCTCAATTAAAAGCAAAAAGAGATGAACTAATTGTGTTTCATGGTATTCTGCTCAATTTCAACAACACAGCACAGCTTGAAAACACTGCTTATGACCAGAGATTTCATTTACACTACATCAGAGAACATTCACCTCCAAAACACAGTGGTTACTAAGGGGATTGAGGTTTGAGAAAGTTTGGTGGTTATTTCCTTCCAAAAGTTTTGTATTGGTGGAGAGAGCTAGAATGCGTGCAGGTGGTCATCAGTTGTGTTAGTGTACAGCAGTGTTAATTTCGTTGACGAAATATTTTCATCATAGTTTTCGTCGATGACCCTTTTTTTCATGATGATAACGAGACGATAACTAAATAAAAACTACCTAAAATGATAAAAACGATAACGAAATTAATTGACAATTTCGTCACGAATGAAAACGAGACGAAAATGCTTGGCGGGGATGAAATCCAATCAGAACTGATTTAATTTTGTGACAGGGCGGGACAAGTTAGGAAAACATCCAATCAAACGCACAGTAGCGCAAATTTGCTCTAAACCCGGGACGGACAAACTAGCCTGTGATTTGTCTTTTCTTCCGGTAGAACTAAGTTATGTAAACAATGTCAGCAGGGAGAAAGAGAAGACCCGATGTATGGACACATTTGACTTTTGATACCATGGCAAACAAAACGATGTGTAAACCATGTGAGGCGACTATCTCGGATAAAAAAAACGACAAATCTTAAACGACATCTGCAAACCAGTCACCCAGATCTCCATGCAAAGGTAAGCATTTTACTGTCATGCAGGGTAAAGTGTTTTTCCCAGTTTAGTGTTTGTGTTTAGAGAAAATCTCCACACCGCGGTGGATTAGCCTTTCCTAATCTTAGTCCTGAACACTGCCCTGTACCTTTCAGAGTGTATCCTGCTGTAAAAAGCTCATATTATCTCAGTAAGGTGGCGTTAATGATCAAGTGTGTGGGAAGCAGGTGAAATGCCAATGTTAGTATTATTAATAATATTCCATAACTTTTAATAAATGTTTAATTTTGTTTAAGTGTGTATAATGACTTATTCAAGGGAACTGAAGAAAAAGCATTTACATTTTACAGTCCTTATATTTTAGTCGACTACATCACCTGTAGATTTAGTCGACTATATTCTTACGATAATTTCGTCGACTAAAACTAGACTAAAACTAAAACTATTCAGATGACTAAATTATGACTAAAACTAAATTACATTTTTGTCAATATATATATATATATATATATATATATAGGTTTTAATCATAGTAACGGCAAGAATTTAAAACTACTTTCACCCTTGCTGAGAACTATATGCATGCTATGTGATTTTGTACACCTGTTCAAAGGTTCTGGCAGAGGACATGTGAAGACTTATCCACATGTCTTAATTGCGGTATCCCAGCATCACCAAAACTATGCGTTTTAGGTGATTTAAGTGAATTAAACATGGAAGCAAATATATCGCACATAGTTCTTACTGCCTTATGCATCGCTAAGAAAGCTATCCTCATGAATTGGAAATCCAAAAATGATTTGTGTATTACTCACTATAGGAATTTACTTTTAGAGCGCATTAGTCTGGAAAGAATGTCTGCCACCCCTAAAAACCAGTTGGACAAATTTGAATCTCTCTGGTCCCCACTGATCAGCTCCATCACTTAGTGGGGGTGATCGGCTGTAGTCTTGTCTCGCGGTGTACCCAGTAGGTGGCTGGGGGTGGGCCAGGGCATTCGGGTGTCTGATGGTTCTTGGACTGGAGACGGTGACTGCTGTTTTGTGGTTTCTGTGTGCGGGCCCTGGATGTTGGTGGTGGAGGCTTGGACGGGTGCTCTTATGGTCTTGGGGTGTGGGGGCTGGGGTGCCCGTGGTGGTGGGTGCTAGCCCCGGGCCGGTTGGTTGGCTTTCTCTGCAGGGGTCGGGGTGTGGGGACTGGGCCCCTGGTGCCCGGGGTTGCCTGTTTCCCGGTTGGGCCCCTCCCTGCATTGGGGGGGTCTGTGCCCCCTTGGGCGCACCACCGAGTGGGGTGGGTTGGCCCGCGTCGAGATGTCTGGCCATCATTCCAGGATTCTGGGGTGCCCGCACATCCTTTGGGGTGGTGGGGCACTCAGGTGAGGGAGAAGTAGTTTCTCACAGGGGGGTGGTTGGTCCCAGACGCAGGACCACTGTGTGTAGTTTTGTGTGTGTGTGTGTGTGTGTGTGTGTGTGTGTGTGTGTGTGTGTGTGTGAGTCAGAGATATTTGTATGTGTGTGTGTATATATATGTGTGTGATATTTGTTGTCTTTTGTATGTGTGTGGGGGTGTGTGTTTTTTGTGTTGTGCTTGTCTGTGGTGTGGACTGTGGGTGCCGGCCTTGGAGCACGGTGGTGCCCTGGGGGTGTGGCTACTTCAGGCCCTGGACCTGCCTTCCTTGCACTGCAGTTGGGTGTAGGGAACTGGGGTGTTTAGTGAGCCAGTAGTTTGCTGACTCACTTCTTCCTGGGGTAGTTCTCTACCTCTCGGTCATACATATCCTGGCCCTTCCCCTCCTCCCACTCAGTCAAACATTATATCACACACACGTAGGGTCTTGGGTGAGGGGGGCTCGTGCTGCAGTGAGTAGGGCCACTTCTTTGGCTCTGCTCGCTATGTTGCGTGATGTCTCACTCTGCCTTTTTAATTACATCATACAGCTCACAACACATCATAGTACACATAGAGACTTGGGGGGCAGGTGTGTCACACTGTGGTTAGTGTGTGGAGCTGCTGAGGTGGCCCCACTTCTCTGTTCACTGCTGCCTGCTCCTCAATTTTATTTACATCTTGGACATTGAGGGCCTTAGGGGGTGGTGTGGATGGGCGCTGTTGCTCAGTGCTCATATTACATCTGTCCCTCCAATTTTAATAGCACTGTAGCTTTCACACAGCCATACATATTCTTCCCACTACATGCACTCACATACACCCAACACATCACTCCAAACACATTCAGTGGGAGGAGGGGGAGGGCGGGTCTTTCCACACCCCAGCTTCATGCACCATGCCTGGGCTAGGGACTTGCTAGTCGTTTGGGGCCGGGTTGGCTGCTTGTGTGTGTATATGTATATGCATGTGTATAGATATGTGGTTGTCTGTATGTATGTATGTGTATCATTCTTGGATTATTCTTTTCTCCCCTTTGTTTTTTTTTTGTTTGTTTTTTTCTTTTTTGTTTTTCTCTTTCTCACTCTTTTTTTCCTACTATTCAGCCCCCTTTTCTCTGAGTGCAACAATTGCATTCAGAAGTTGCCTGATGACTGCTAATGACTAAAAAGAGTCCACCTCTGTGTAACCTAATCTCAGTACAAATACAGCTGCTCTGTGACGGCCTCATAGGTTGGTTAAGAGAATATTGGGGAGTAAACAGCATCATGAAGTCCAAAGAACACACCAGACAGGTCAAGAATAAGGTTGTGGAGAAGTTTAAAGCAGGCTTAGGTTATAAAAAGATTTCCCAAGCTTTGAACATCCCACAGAGCACTGTTCAATCCATTATCTGGAAATGGAAAGAGTATGGCACAACTGTAAACCTACCAAGACAAGGCCGTCCACCCAAACTTACAGGCCAAACAAGGAGAGCACTGATCAGAGATGCAGCCAAGAGGCCCATGGTGACTCTGGACCAAATGCAGAGATCCACAGCTCAGGTGGGGGAATCTGTCAATAGGACAACTATTAGTCGTGCACTGCACAAATGCGGTCTTTATGGAAGAGTGGCAAGAAGAAAGCTATTGTTAAAAGAAAACCATAAAAAGTCCCGTTTGCAGTTTGCCAGAAGCCATGTTGGGGACACAGCAAACATGTGGAACAAGGTGCTTTGGTCAAATGAGACCAAAATTGAACTTTTTGGCCAAAATGCAAAAAGCTATGTGTGGCAGAGAATTAACACTGCACATCACTCTGAACACACCATCCCCACTGTCAAATATGGTGGTGGCAGCATCATGCTCAGCAGGGACAGGGAAGTTGGTCAGAGTTGATGGGAAGATAGATGGAGCCAAATACAGGGCAATCTTGGAAGAAAACCTGTTGGAGTCTGCAAAAGACTTGAGAGGTACACCTTCCAGCCGGACAACGACCCTAAACATAAAGCCAGGGCCACTGTTGCCAACTCCTCAGCAAGGAAAGTAGCTATTGGCTGTCCTAAAACTCGCCAGAAGTCGCTATATGATGTCATCACCTAATTTGCATAACTGGTTATTTGCATGTAGTTGCAATTGAAGCTGTAGGAGAGAGGAAAAACATCTTTGGAGAGACAAAAAGTGAAGAAAAACACTCTAAATATGTTTAGAACTACTAGGGGTGGGTGATATGGACAAAATAATATCTCAATATTTTTTACCTGAATGGTGATATACGAAATATATCTTGATATTTTTTTCTTCCCAAAGGTATAAACAAAAAGACACTTCTGAGTCAAAGCTACATGTCCCAAATGTCACACAGACACTTTTATTAACATTCAGCTGTAGATGTACATGAGAAATTGCTCAAAAATAAACCAATGGCATATTTAATTAATAATGCTCCTCAAATAAATTGATGCTTTTTTTCCTCCATAACAAAAGACTCACAGCTGTGCTATTAAAATGTAAACAGAAAAGATCCAGAAATATATAAAACAGCAAACGGCTGACTGATTTTTTAAAAAGCCAGTCTGCAGTGAAGTAGACTTCACTAAAGTGCTTCCTCCTGTGTAAGATAACAAAATATGTAAACAGACTGAATGAACAAACTTCCATCCTTCAGTCAGCAGGATCTCAGCCAGCTCAGTAAATCCATACGCTGATGTATCACAGCAAAGGGCCATCCCCTTAATGCGGCGTTGTATCTACCAGCTGCATCACAGGACAGGAACCCACTTCAGCTATTAAACTCACGTGACTCACGGTACATACCAAGAGCCAGGTACTCTTGGGGGTCCGGGCGATGCCAAAGCGTCTGAACAGACGCAGTACAAAGGCTGTATGTACACAAAACACGGTGATAGAGGAGGATTTAAGGTTAACAAAAAACTCTCCAAAAGTCGCCGATGTCACCACTAAAACTCACTAAATTTGTTGCTAGTTGCTTTTTGGAAAAAAACTCGCCAGGGGGGTCTGAAAAACCGCTAAATCTAGTGACAAAGTCGCCAAGTTGGCAACACTGGCTACAGTGGAATGGTTTAAAACAAAACATATTCATGTGTTAGAATGGCCCAGTCAAAGTCCAGACCTAAACCCAATCGAGAATTTGTGGCAAGATCTGAAAACTGCTGTTCACATACGCTCTCCATCTAATCTGACTGAGCTTGAGCTGTTTTGCAAAGAAGAATGGGCAAAAATTTCAGTCACTAGATGTGCAAAGCTGGTGGAGACATACCCTGGCAGCATGACCGCCAATGCTCGTCTCTGGATGAGTTATCTGGAACAATCATTTCGTTGTGCGTCTAGTGTGCACAATTCAATTCAATTCAGTTTTATTTATATAGCGCCAAATCACAACAAACCGTCGCCTCAAGGCGCTTTGTATTGTGGGTAAAGACTCTACAATAATACAGAGAAAACCCAACAGTCAAAAACGACCCCCTATGAGCAAGCACTTTTACTTTACTTTACTTTATTCATTTTTAAAGCACTTTAAAAACAGCAACTGCAACAAAGTGCTGTACACTAAAAAGAGCAAGAACAACAATAATTAAAGCCGCAAGCGGCGATGAGCGGGCCCTCGCACCCGGCGCGCGTCGACCCCTGGCGCGCTCCAGCCAAGCCGCGCGTCGACCCGTGGCACGCTCCAGCCGAACCGCGCTCGGAGGTTCTCGCAGACGAGAGAGTAGCTGGCTCACCCGGCTGCTGACAGCTCAGCAGGCTAGCCGTACTTCGCGTCGATCGTCTCCCGCTTCCACTAGGTGGCGTCGGTGAGTGCCCACTAATTAATATGTCACAATGCTCTATGTAATGCCTGCAGCCATCAATGAAACTGTAATGACCATAGGATGATGAGTATCAGTGTCCTACTGATTTCCTGTTGCCACTAGGTGGTGTTATGAGTGTGAAACAAAGCTGATAGAGGGGTGTGTCCAGTCTCCCTTACCCTCCCATTAAGCCTGTGAAGTTTGAGGCAGATCGGACAATGTATGTCAGAGATGTAACAATTTGGTGCACTGTGGTATATGAGTAAAATCCCACATTTAGAGGGTTGCTACGGCAACACCGTTCAATATTCTACAAAACCATGAATATCTTTTGATGGGCTACTTGTGTAGATGATCTGGAGCCATTTTGGTGTGACTGGATGAAAAGCTGTAGTAGAAGATGATTCAAATAGCAGGCCTGAAAAATGTGAAAAATGCTGCAAAAATGACACCTTAATTAGAACATGTCAGGCTTCCTGTTGGATTTCGGCTATCGGTCCAAGAGACTTTTTTGTACGTCTTAGGATGTTACTTCAGCATGCACGATTTCAGGTACACAGACCAAGCACTGCCCTGGGGCTGATGTTTAGAACCTATCTGGGCCTGAAATGGAAAAAAAGTCCAAATTCAGAGGGTTGCTACGGCAACACCGTTCAATATTCTACAAAACCATGAATATCTTTTGATGGGCTACTTGTGTGGATGATCTGGAGCCATTTTGGTCTCACTGGGTCAAATGCCGTAGGAGGAGTTGAGGCAAAAAGGCCTGAAAAAGGCGAAAAATGCTGCAAAAATGACACTTTAAAGTGAACGTGGCTGACTTCCTGTTGGGTTTCGGCTATCGGTCCAAGAGACTTTTTTGTAGATGTTAGCATCTTACATCAGCAGGCACATTTTCAGATACACAGAGAAAGCACAGCCCAGGGGCTGATGTTTAGAATGTCTGTGAATTTGAAATTGAAAAAAGTCCAAATTCAGAGGGTTGCCATGGAAACACCGTTCAATATTCTACAAAACCATGAATAACTTTTGATGGGCTACTTGTGTAGATGATCTGGAGCCAATTTGGTGTCAGTGGGTGAAATGCCCTAGGACAAGTTTGTTCAAATAGCAGGCGTGGAAATCGCAAAAATTGACACCTTCAATTGAAGATGGCCGACTTCCTGTAGGGTTTGGGGTATGGGTCCAAGAGACTTTTTTGTACGTCTTAGTATGCTACATGAGCATGTACATTTTCATACATGTAGATAAAACGTAGCTCCGGGGCTACTCAAAAAACTTGCTATTTTAAGATATTCCGAGCTGCCACTAGGCGGCGCTCTACCGTTTATGGACTTTATGCATATGAGTGTGTTCAGGACAGGGTGCTTATCACACCACTGAAGTTTGAGCCAGATTGGGCAAGTTGGCTTTGAGTTACAGCCATTTTTGTGTTCATGGCGAATCATCGAACTTTGCCGTCCCATAAGGGTCACGCCCTTTTGTCAAAAAGTCACAGTTTTGAAAACACAGTAAGTCCAACTTCTTAAGGCTTTCCAGGTGAAATTTGAGATGGTTCTGCTAAACCACCTTGGAGCTGGACTTCCAAGTGTAAAATATGACATTTCCTGTTCCCACTAGGTGGCGCTGCAACTGATATTAAATATTGTCATATGTATGTGTTCAGGGGGGCACCCTCATCCTACTGGAGAAGTTTGATGCACATTGGATCATGTAGGTATGAATGAGAGGCAATCAAAATTTCATGGCGAATGATCAAAGTTCAAAGGGGCATAAGGACCCCTCCCCCTTGGCAAAAACTCACCATTTTCGAGATTTAGATTCCCCTGGGGGTGTAGGTTAGACAAACCAAATATGAAGATGATAACGTCTAAAACCTCTGAGTTATTAGAAAAAGTGTGAGGGCTGCAAATCGCCAAATTTGCATAATTAATTCAAAATGGCGGACTTCCTGTTGGGTTTAGGGCATGGCTCCAAGAGGATTTTTTGTGCGCCTGGACATGATATACATGTGTATGAAGTTTCATTCAGAAGGACTCTGACCAAAATAACATCACTGATGGACAAGGTCTCCCATCCCATGCATGAAACTGTTGCTGAGCTGGAGAGCTCCTTCAGTGACAGACTGCTGCATCCTAAATGCACAAAGGAGCGTTACCGCAGATCCTTCCTCCCAGCAGCTGTAAGACTTTATAACCATCACTGCTCCCAACAAAAACCACAATAACCTACACAATGTAGGATAATATATAATATACTGTAAATAGTCCGGCCTGTTAAGGTTCAACACACAGGCACATCATGTACATTGTATATAGTGTTATTATTAGTAGTATTAAGGTTAATCTTGTTTGTTGATTTTATATATATTTATATTCTTTTCTTAATAGTGTGAATTATTATATTTTTACTTATATTTATAATAACTGCGGCTGCTGTTACACCCAAAATTCCCCTCTGTGGGACAATAAAGGCTGTTTCTTCTTCTTCTTCTTCTTCATTCATGTACGTGAAACACAGCAGTGGGGCTCCAGTTTAGGGGGCGCTAGCGAGCCATTTGGGCGCGCCCTTGCCCGAGCCCATTAAAATACTTAAATTTTCACCAGGTGTGACGCATGTGCAAAGTTTCATGAGTTTTTGAATATGATAAAGCCCCCAAAAAGCCAATTCATTTGCCTGAATAATAATAATAAAAATAAAAATAAAAAAAATAATAATAATAAAAAAAAAAATAATAAACGAAGCAATTACAATAGGGCCTTCGCACAGTTCGTGCTCGGGCCCTAATAAAACAGGAAATACAAAATTAATAAGATCTCAATGTATACTAAAAGCCAGTGAATAAAAATGTGTCTTTAAAAAAGTTTTAAAAGTTGACAATGACGGGGCACTCCTGATGTGTAAAGGGAGATTGTTCCATAAAACAGGGGCAGAAATGCTAAAAGCTCTATCGCCTCTGAGCTTTAACTTAGATCTTGGGACCTCAAGTAGCAGCTGATCAGCTGATCTGAGGCAGCGAGTTGGGAGATAAGGAGTTATTAGCTCAGACAGGTATGATGGAGCTAGACCATGAAGACATTTGAACACAAATAAAAGAATTTTAAAACAGACTCTGTAGTGAACTGGTAGCCAGTGTAGAGAAGCCAAAACAGGAGAAATACGCTCCCTCCTTCCAACACCAGACAGGAGCCGAGCAGCAGCATTTTGAATCAACTGAAGTCGTCTGAGGGAGGACTGACTGATACCAAAGTAAAGGGCATTACAGTAGTCAAGCCTAGTAGTGATCATAGCATGGATCACCAACTCCAAGTGCTGCTTAGAAAGGAGGGGCTTAACCTTAGTTAATTGTCTTAAATGATGAAAGCAAGAGCGGACTACTGCCCCAACCTGGCGATCAAATTTCATTTCACAGTCAAGTTTGAAGCCCAGGTTAGACACAGTCTGCTTTAAGTAAGGGGCTAAGGGTCCCAGGTCAATTTTAGATGAATCCTGCAGGCTACTCGGGCAGAACACTATCACTTCTGTTTTATTTTCATTAAAACTTAAAAAATTAAGGGCCATCCATGCTTTAATGTCCTCCAAACATAGCAATAATGATTTGATTGAGGAGGCACCTCTCTTTAAGGACATATACATTTGAATGTTGTCTGCATAGCAATGGAAGGAAATTCCATGCTTCCGCAGAATTGACCCCAAAGGCAGCAAGTAGAGAGAAAAAAGCAGTGGGCCAAGAATTGAGCCCTGGGGAACCCCACAAGATAATGGGGCAGGTAAGGACTCTGCGTCAGCTAGTTTAACCGATATAGACCTGCCAGACAAATAGGAACCGAACCATTTTAAAACAGTACCATGAAAGCCAACATGGTTATTTAAACGGGACAATAAGATACTGTGGTCTATTGTGTCAAAAGCGGCAGATAAGTCTAAAAGCACAAGGACGACGTAGTTCCCAGAGTCGTTAGCCCTAAGAACATCGTTTAGAACCCTTACCAAGGCCGATTCGGTACTATGCTGAGCTTTAAAACCAGATTGTAATGTCTCTAAAATGTTGTGTTGGTCTAAAAAAGGCTTGATTTGAGAAAGGACAACTTTTTCTAGTATTTTGGATATAAAAGGCAGTTTGGAGATAGGCCTGAAATTAGCCAAAACAGTCTGGTCAAGGCTAGGCTTCTTAAGAAGAGGCTGTATCACCGCGTGTTTAAAACTCGCAGGGACATCACCTGACAACAGGCTACTATTTACAATGTTAAGGATAGAGTGCCCAATACTAGGGAAGACGTCCTTATAAAAGTAAGGGGGAATAATATCATGAGGAGAGCCCGATGGTTTCATGTGTTCGACTATGTTATTTAAAAAGGTCAAGTCTACTGGCTGAAACCTATCCAGAATGGCCAAACATGGGGCTAAACAGGCAGGGTCATTTTCAGGTAACACAATATGAGATCTTAAATTGGACACCTTACCAGTAAAGAAATTCATAAAATCATCGCAGGTTAAACCGCCCCAAGCAAGCACGGTGAAACATTAAGAACAGAGTCAATAGTTTTGAATAAGACACGCAGATTATGTTGATGAGAGAGAATAATCTTGGACAAATAATCCTTTTTGGCCTCCTTAATGGAACTTTAATAAAGATGCCAATATTTCCTGAGAAGCAGGAAGGAGGCTTGCAAATTGTCTTTTTTCCATTTACGTTCAGCTCGACGACATTTATGTCTGACCTCACGAACTTGATCATTGAACCAAGGTTCAGGTTTGGTCTTAGACTGCCTAAGTTTCATAGGAGCCAATGTATTTAAGATTTCCAGGCAGGAGGCATCTAGCCAAAGACTTAATTGCTCTGTGTCCATATCACATGGAATGATAAGCTGCTCAAAGGCAGCAGAAAACAGATTGACAGAGAGAGAATTAAAAATCCGACGATAGCGAGCAGGGGCAGGTGGTTTAAGTGCAGCATCACACAAGACAACATTAAATAAAACGGGCATGTGGTCAGAAAAGAAATTGTCTCCAATCAACAGATCAGAAACAGGCAGACCATAGGAAAAAACAAGGTCCAATGTATGACCGTGGACATGTGTGGGATGAGACACCCATTGTGTCAAATTAAAAGAGTCAGCGAGATTAAGAAATTCATTCACCAACGGCTTAGTAGGACAGCAAATATGGATGTTAAAATCCCCAAGTATAAGCACACGGTCAAACTCAGTCATAAATCCTGTTAAGAAGTCAGAAAAGTCACTTACAAAGTCCTTATCGCATCTCGGTGGGCGATAGATAACGGCACATAGAACCGGATTAGGGCAATTTACCACACATATAGTGGCCTCAAAGCTCGTCGTTGAAAAGGTACATGGTTTACACTTGAAGTGATTTCTGTGGATGATTGCCGTACCTCCACCGCGTCCGGAGGACCGGGAGTAATTAAAATAAGAAAACCCAGGTGAGAGAAGTTCCACAAAGACGCTGGCGTCTCCATCATCAGTCCATGTCTCCGTTAGGCAGAAAAAATCCAAGTTGCTAAAGGCGATAAAATCCCTTAGGATATAAGTTTTGTTTGCCAGCGATCTGACATTCGCCAAGGCAAATCTAACAGGGGCCGCGGTCAGCGGATTAGCCGATCGAGCCGCCCGGGAAAGAGACCTCGGGTTCTGCATATTAATTCCGCGTTGTCGGAGACCAGAGAAACAGGGGGAGCGCAGCTGAAAGCTCACCTCAGAACAGGAAACAGGCATCAGAGTGGAAGCAATTGGGTCCAGAAAGCGGTGAGGTACAGATAAGAATAATCCAGTTTTAGCCAAAGGAGGAGGAAAAGAACGTGCCAAATAGTTCTTCAGTTTTATCAGTTTTCCTCCGCGCTTGCCACGGTAGCGGCGGCGTTTACTCCGAGGAAGCAGAATCCAAGTCCGGAGAAGGTAGGTTGGAACAGCCGAGAGGTGTGGGGGTAAAGTCCTATGACCATCATAGTTCATTTGGCGCAGGCTTTTGTTAATATCTAGGAGTGACTGGCGGTCGTATACAAACAGAGACTTACACGCCACAAAATACAAAAAGAATATAAATAAAACATATAGAGACCGACGGACTGCCGAGGACACTGGCGCCATCTTGCCTCTCCAGCCAGATATTATGCAGAGAGGCGACAGTGGGAAGGAAAAACTCCCTTTTAAGAGGAAGAAACCTCCAGCAGAACCAGGCTCAGGGAGGGGCAGTCATCTGCTGTGACCGGTTTGACTGAGGGGAGAGAAAAGACATGCTGTGGAAGACAGCCAGAGATTAATAACAATTAATGATTAAATGCAGAGTGGAGTATAAACAAAGTAAAATAAGGTGAATGAAAAGAAACAGTCTATTGTGGCAACCCCCCCAGCAGCCAAGGCCTATAGCAGCATAACTAAGGGATGGTTCAGGGTCACCTGATCCAGCCCTAACTATAAGCTTGATCAAAAAGGAAAGTTTTAAGCCTAATCTTAAAAATAGAGAGGGTGTCTGTCTCCTGAATCCAAGCTGGAAGCTGGTTCCACAGAAGAGGGGCCTGAAAGCTGAAGGCTCTGCCTCCCATTCTACTCTTCAGTATCCTAGGAACCACAAGTAAGCCAGCAGTCTGAGAGCGAAGTGCTCTGTTGGGGTGATATGGGACTATAAGTTCTTTGAGATAAGATGGGGCCTGATTATTCAAGACCTTGTAGGTGAGGAGAAGGATTTTAAATTCTATTCTAGATTTAACAGGGAGCCAATGAAGAGAAGCCAATATGGGAGAAATCTGCTCTCTCTTTCTAGTCCCTGTCAGTACTCTAGCTGCAGCATTTTTGATCAGCTGAAGACTTTTCAGGGAGCTTTTAGGACAGCCTGATAATAATGAATTACAGTAGTCCACCCTAGAAGTAATAAATGCATGAATTAGCTTTTCAGCATCACTCTGAGAAAGGATGTTTCTAATTTTAGAAATATTGCGCAAATGCAAAAAAGCAGTCCTACATATTTGTTTAATATGTGCATTGAAGGACATATCCTGGTCAAAAATGACTCCAAGATTTCTCACAGTGTTACTGGAGGCCAAAGTAATGCCATCCAGAGTAAGTATCTTGTTAGACACCATGTTTCTAAGATTTGTGGGGCCGAGAACAAGAATTTCAGTTTTATCTGAATTTAGAAGCAGGAAATTAGAGGTCATCCAGGCCTTTATGTCTTTAAGACATTCCTGCAGTTTAACTAATTGATGTGCATCATCTGGCTTCATTGATAGGTAAAGCTGAGTATCAGCTGCATAAAAATGAAAATTGATGCAATGCTTTCTAATAATACTGCCTAAGGGAAGCATGTATAATGTAAATAGAATTGGTCCTAGCACAGAACCCTGTGGAACTCCATAATTAACCTTAGTGTGTGAAGAAGACTCCCCATTTACATGAACAAATTGGAGTCTATTAGATAAATATGATTCAAACCACAGCAGCGCAGTACCTTTAATACCTATAGTATGCTCTAATCTCTGTAATAGCATGTAAAATATATAGGGTTGCATAAAACGATTCTTTTAGTAATCGAGTATTCTATCGATTATTCCATCGATTAATCGAGTAATCGGATAAGAAATACTTTTTTTAAAACAGTTTATCTGCATATTTTAACTTCCGTACTGCAGCTTTTCGCCGTGTGAACAAACAGCCGTGGATGGAGCAGCTACAAAGTTCTTTTTTCTTCACCTTTTAACACTTGCTGATCAGGTGCTTGATGAAGGACCTCCAGCTGTTTCCCAGTAAAGATTTTAATGGTGGTTACTAAAAGAAAAAGCTGCTGTTTTGGACGCTGGAAAAACGTTTCCTTTTGCACTACTTGAGCTCACCGTCTCTATAACAGCTTCGCCTCTTTGCGCTTGCGCAGTTAAAACCGCTGCCTGCTATGAGTGTTTGGAAAAACTAGTGGCTGTGGGAGCCATGGCGCATGTGTGAGTAATGTTGTAATGCTTTGTATTCACAAGCATTCTCGAAAATACGTTTCTACTGCAGGTCTATATTTAGTCACTAATAAGGGATTAAAGTATAAAAAATATTTTGACGGGCCCCCTCCGTCCTGGGGGGCAGGCCTTCCGGTACCGAACCATCGCTAGTGCTAATGGCCCGCGCTCGCTAGCAAACCAGTTCTGGTAGCTACAGCTGATGTAAAGACAAAAATGACAGCTGAAATTCTCAGCGAGCACAACACACACAGACACACAGAGCAGAGGAGGCGTGGAAATGCACGTCAGCGATAGTTGCCACCCGTCCCATAAAGTACGGAACCGCGCATTTTACGGAGCCGTATTCCACGGAGTCCCGTAACATACGGGGTTCTGTATTTTACGAGACAGGTGGCAACTCTAGATGATCCACTCTGTGTTAAAGGAAATCCATCACAGCGACGGAGGGCTTTGTAGAATGTGTGTGTGAGTGTGTGTGCGTGCGTGATTCACACTCCAGTCCAGTAGGTGGCGGTAATACAGTTCTATGTTGGTTTGCCAGCCACCAATAAACCCACAGAAAGACGACGGAGCGCTAATGCTGCTAATGCTAGTGAGGAGCGCCGCTTACACCGAGACAGCTGAGCGCTGCAGAGTTTAAACGAAGCATCGACACAGTAAATTTGTTGATAATTTTTTAGAATCGATTCAATCGAGTGTTACAGGCAGAGCCTTCCCCTTTAGGATTGCAGCCTTGTGGGGGATGTATTCCAAGTGGGAGGTGCCATGTTGTAGGCTTGGAGGGACCGCCCATGTGTTAGTTGTCCTCTGCGCCGCCCTGTGTTGTATGTTGCGGGCTAGCGCAGGAGAGGGAAAGAAAAAGTGTGTTCGGGACGGATGAAAAGAAATAAAGTTTTGTTGCTGAAATCGTGGCAGTTGCTGTCTTTCTACGCCTGGCGGAAGCTGACCCGCTGTGAAGAAGCAGGCTTGTTACCCCCTACGAGCCGAGTGAAGAATACGCCAGGGGTCTCCTTACCACGGTTGGGAGCCGCGATCTGGTCGGGTAACACTGGGGGCTCTTGTCCGGGATTAAGCTCCGCAAAGGACTGCGAGAGAGAGAGTGCTCCGAACGAGAGAGAAAATGGCAGCACGCGAGGATGCCGAGCGCAACACCAAGGTAATGCACCTTAGTAGGAGCGCTAACCCATTTTTGCCGGAGCACACGGAGACTGCTAAAGTTAATATGGACTCGCCCAATAAAGTGTATGCTAAACGATATAGTAGCAACCCTTTCGTCACAGGCATGGAGCTAACATTAGCCGCTAATGAAGAAGCCGCTGATATGTTACAGAGTGAGGCTGCATGGCATCTCACCCCGCCACCCTCCACGCACACCAACCCCTTCTTAACACCAGAGGCGTCACAGAAGGCAGTTTGTGGTGATTCCAATTACCGTCACTATCCAAACTGTGACAGCTCTATAAACATGGCATCCACACCAGTTAAAGCTGCACCCTGTGGCACAGATCAGCATCCTACTGAGTTCGTTACACCCACTGTATGTGACCAGCCAGCCATTTCGCTCACGGCTATGAACCGTAACCGTTGCGCTCCTGTAAAAGCCCAGTTTACTGAGCCTGCTGATCCATGTATCGTGCCATGCACACCCCAGCCTGTACAACTCAGCCCTAAAATGCTGGCTCAGGATTGCTGCTCCTCCACGCCTCACGTAGCAGCAGCGCCAGCTGGGGAGCTTGGATTCTATGAACATGGCCAACATAGCGCAAAGCAAGTCAGGCCAGTGCCACGTTACTGTCACTCTAGTGCGGCGCATGATAGTGACTCTGTAGACAGTAGTGACGATGAACATTACAGAGGCAAAGAAAAAATTCCTGTACTGCAGCCAGGTCACTTTGATGGATCAGGTTCATGGAAAGATTTTCTTTATCAGTTTGAGAATTGTGCAAAGGCTAACCGCTGGACAGAGAGGACTATGGCTGTCCAACTTAGATTCAGCTTGAGGGGCGCGGCTGGCGCCATAATCCACAAAAACCCCAAATCTGCTCGTTGGAGCTATGGGAGGATTGTGGAGGAGGTAGAGGTTGCCTATGGGCCATGTTCAGAACATGCAGCAGCCATCGGCATTGAGTTAAGACAGAGACTCAGGAAACCCGGTGAAGCCTTGCACACCCTCAGAGATGACATTTACGAAAAAGTTTCTATTGTGTATGCCGATCGATCCGAGAGGGAGCAAGATCGCATTGGTGTAGAAATTTTTATCAATGCTGTGGCAGACGCTGAAACGATCCAGAAATTACTGGAGGAACAGCCACGCACCCTGGCCAAAGCATATGGAATTGCCCACCAATTCGAGACAACCAGGAGGGCCGCCAGGGCAGTCACGCAGCTGATACGGCCAGGCACCAGGGGCTCAGCAACACAAGCGGTTCGGGCGGCTATGGTACGGGAGAATGTGCACATGCTAAAATATAAACCATCAGAGAGAGCACACAGACCTCAGCAGCATGGGCAGCAGAATCCAAGCATGCATGACAAATTGAACAGGAGAGAAGATGTCTGTCACAACTGCTCGGGCATAGGACACCTATGGAGGAACTGTCCCTCCCCTCGTCCTCGTGCACAAAAGCCACTAAGGGCCAGCAGGGACCAGACCTCTGATCCAGGTGCTGTGGTCATTTGCAACAAAAATCGCGGAGATGTGATGTGTGTTGAGATACTGGTGCATGGGCTGGAACTATGTGGTTTGCTGGACTCTGATGCACGGAGGAATGTGTTGCCCCTCCACCATTTTGACACCATTCCCATAGACTCCAGGCCCCAGACACAGACATCCACTGCTCAGGTCCTACAGGGCATCAACCCAGAGGGTTTGGCTGTCCTTGGAGAGGTTGTCCTGCCGGTGCATGTCGGTAGCAGGGTCACGGACGTGAACTTCATCCTGGCTGACATGGCTGAGAGCACCGAAGTTATTCTGGGGCACCCTTTCCTGCAAGAAGCAGGCGCTTGTCTAGACTATGGCCGCAGTGAGGTAACCCTTTTCGACGAAAAGGTACCCCTCTTTAAATCATACTACCGACCCCAAGTACATGTTGTTAGAGTGGCACGCACCACAGTGTTGGCGCCTGGCTGCGAATACGTAGTCCCAGGGTTCTCCCGTGGCATCACTCAGGGGGACCTGATGTTGAGCCCCACTAAAGGCTTCGTGGAGAAGCACCAGGTACTTGTGGCCCACGCAGTTGTGCAGCCTCGGAAACCCTCCAGCATCCCTATCCAAGTCTTCAACCCTGGGGCTGCGCCTGTTACCTTAAGAAGGGGTGCTGTGGCTGGGGTCCTCCAGCCGGCACGAGTCTTGGAAGGGATGGAGCCTCATCGGCTCAGTCCCCTAGCAGCCTCTAAGTGCAGCAGCCCTAACCCTGCTTCCGTGCCAGGCCATCTGCATGCCCTGTATGCCGAGAGCTGCTCCAGCTTGACGCGGGATGCCTGCCACAAGTTGGCTGGCCTTCTGCAGTCCTACGGGGACGTCTTCTCATCCGGCCCAAATGACCTTGGCCGCACCAACGTTGTTCAGCACGACATCCTGATCACACCGGGGCCACCGGTGAAACATCCACCACGCAGGATGGCAGGGGACAAACAGACAGCAGCTGACCAGCAGGTACAGCAGAGTCTGGATACTGGGTTAGCTCAGCCTAGCAACAGCAGTTGGGCTGCACCAATTGTGATGGTGAAAAAGAAGGACCAGAGTCCACGGCTGTGTGTGGATTATCGGCCCCTAAATGAGCGCACCATCAAAGACGCTTACCCCCTGCCACGCATCCAGGACACCCTGGATACGCTGTCCACAGCCAAGTACTTCAGTACACTGGACCTGACATCCGGGTACTGGCAAGTAGAACTGACCCCTAGAGCCCGCAAAGCAGCTGCCTTTTGTACTCGAAAGGGGCTATTCGAGTGGAACGTGATGCCCTTTGGGCTATGCAATGCGCCGGCCACGTTCCAGAGGTTAATGGATCGAGTCCTGGTTGGGCTGCAGTGGGAAACGTGCTTGGTATACCTCGATGACATTATTGTCTTGGGGCAGGATAGCAACCAGATGTTGGAGCGGCTTGAACAGGTCTTTGCTAGGCTACGCAAAGCCAACCTAAAGCTAAAACCTTCAAAGTGCTGCCTTTTCCGAGAGCAAGTCGCCTACTTGGGGCACATCATCTTGGCCGGGGGCATTGCTACTGACCCCCAGAAGGTTCAGCAAGTGATCGAATGGCCTGCACCTCGGAATGTCACAGAGGTGCGACAGTTTGTTGGCTTGGCTTCCTACTACTGCCGCTTTGTGGAGGACTTCGCCACAATAGCCAAGCCACTCCATGAACTCACTAAGAAGTATGCACACTTCAAATGGACTGCTGAGTGCCAGGAAGCGTTTGAGGAATTAAAAAGGCGTCTTACAGTAGCACCCATTTTGGGCTACCCCCTGGACCAGGGCGAGTTTCTCCTCGATACGGATGCCAGCGACTGTGGGATCGGCGCAGTCCTCTCCCAAGTACAGGGAGGCGAGGAGAGGGTCCTGGCTTATGGGAGCAGGCGGCTGTCAGCCACCGAACAAAACTACTGCACGACCAGACGAGAGCTCCTGGCGATTGTAGAGTTCACGTCCCATTTCAGACAGTATTTGTTGGGCAGGCCCTTCACGGTTCGCACTGATCATAGCAGCCTCCGCTGGTTAACTAGGCTGAGGGAGCCAGAGGGCCAGCTCGCCCGCTGGTTAGAGAAGCTGGCAGAGTACGACTTCAAAGTGTTGCATCGGCCTGGAAAAAGCCACCAAAATGCCGATGCACTTTCCAGGAGGCCATGCCGTACGTCGTGCCCCTGCATGGCTCCAGATCCCAAATTCAACAGTAGCCAGTTCCAGCATAAAGGTGTGCAGTGCAACCTAATGGACCCCCCTACCGTCATTAACCCCCCAGGGCACCCTCGAGTGGGGGTAGTGGACCCTCAGGTCGGCAGTAGCGATGGTTCTGTAGGTCACCCAAGCATCCACCGGTTGAGTGAGTTGCCCCACTCAAAACCATTCAGTGGGTGGACCCCAGAGCAGCTTGTGGCTGCCCAAAGGGCTGACGCAGACATAGCCCCTGTGGTGGAATGGATGGAAAAAGGGGGGGGTCGGCCACCCTGGGCTGACGTAGCCGCTTGTGGACCCGCCACTAAAGCCTACTGGGCACAGTGGAAAAGACTGTATCTAAAAGATGGTGTGCTGGCGAGGAAGTTCCATTGCACTGAAGGCAAAGTGTTTTACCCCCAGATCTTACTGCCTCACCCTTTTCGCCGCTCAGTGATGCAGCAGATGCACGATGGCCCAGTGGGAGGTCATTTTGGGGCAGAGAGGACTCTGGCGCGTCTGAAAAACAGATACTACTGGTATAACATGAGGGATGATGTGACACTATGGTGCCGCACTTGTACAAACTGTGCCGCAACGGCCACTGAAAACCCCACATGCAGCGATGGGCACAGTGCGCGTTGGCGCCCCCATGGAGAGAATTGCAGTTGACCTAATGGGGCCACTAAATGAGACAGAGAGGCATAACCGTTTCATACTAGTGGTGCAGGACTATTTCAGCAAGTGGGTGGAGGCCTATGCAGTCCCTAACGAACAAGCATCCACGGTGGCAGAAAAGATTGTTTCAGAGTGGGTGTGTAGGTATGGGGCCCCCCAGTCATTGCACAGCGACCAGGGCACCAACTTTGAGTCGGCTGTTTTCCAGGGGATGTGTGAACTGCTGGGGATCGAAAAGACACACACTACCCCGTTCCATCCACAGTCTGACGGCCAGGTGGAACGTTTCAATGCTACCCTGCAGAAAGCATTAGCCGCCACTGCAGAGCGCTGCCACTGGGACTGGGATATAATGATCCCGTATGCTGTCATGGCTTATCGGGCAACCAAACACAGTTCCACAGGGCTGACCCCTAACATGATGCTTTTCGGACGAGAGGTAACCGAGCACCTTGACTTGGTTGCTGGTCTGCCACCCGACGATATGCACAACAACACTCTCCCACATTATGTGGTGCAGCTCAGGGAAAGGTTGGAACTTTCTCATCAGCTGGCACGGGAGGCCCTTGGGAAATCTAATGAGCGTGCTAAGAGACAGTATGACAAGAACATCTGCCAGGTGCAGTACCCAGTTGGTGCTGCAGTGTGGTATCTGGTTAAAGGGACCAAGAGAGTGAGACACAAAGTCCGCAAGTTCCTACCTTCCTACGAGGGACCTTACTTTGTAATAGGCCGGTTGGATGATCTGGTCTACCGCATTAAAAAGGGACCAAGAACAAAGGCTAAAGTGGTTCATCATGATAGGCTTAAGCCTTATCACTCCAGGACTCTGCTGGACAATGGCTGGGTCTTCCAAGAACCCGATCTGACAGCAGCGGCTGAGGTACCTCCTCCAACGCCCGACGAGGATGACCCCGACACCGACCTCGGCCCCCTCAACCTGTGGGACACTCAGCCAACAGCCGATGGTCCTGATGCAGGAGTTTCCTCGGGAGCTGTTTCCCCACTACCTGCCCTGCAGCCTCCGCATGGATCCCTCCAGCCCGAAGTGGATGTGGCTGGTGGGCTGTGCCCAACTGCGAGACCAGACCGTCACCCCCCTCCAAGCACCACACCCCGTTGCAGGCCGCAGCGAAGACGGAGGGCACCTGACCGGTTTGGTGACTGGTTAATGGACCAAGGCTAATGCAGCCTAAAACTGAGTCAGGGTGTAGGCGGATCGCTGCCCTGCTCAGTCAAAAAAAAAAAAAAAAAAAAAAAAAGAGAAAAAGAAGAATAGAAAGAGAGGGGTGTTCACAGTTTGTGACCTTTCTTTTAAAAAAAAAAAAAAAAAATTTGTAAACTGGTAAGCTTGACTGTTTTGTAAGGACTGTAAGGGTACAATTTCATGATTGCATTGTCCTGCTTAATTTGTTGTTTTGGTCGTGATTCACAGATACTGTGTAATGCCTTAGCGGACCAAGGAAAAAAAAAGGAGAGAATAATAACAGTAATATTGGTTTAACAATATGTTCATACCCTCAAGGGTATGAACATATTGGTACCCTCAAGGGTACCCTCTTGTCAAGGGACAAGAGTTCAGGTTATGCAGCCCTAGGGCGGTTCCATGCCCAGTGTGAGTCCCATTGTCGTTAGGCTGCCCGGTTGGGTGAATGGGATTGTCTATGTTTAGTTTGTTTTGTGTGTAAAACATGATATGTTATGGACATTTAATTGCATCCCTTTCCAGAGTGGAGGATGGACTGTGGGGAGGAGAGTGTTTTTCTTTTCAGGATCTCTTTTGTTTTACTTATTAATGTTATAACATGCTGGAGTGATGTAAAGGGTTTAATCATCATCCAGAGTGGGGGTAGTGTTACAGGCAGAGCCTTCCCCTTTAGGATTGCAGCCTTGTGGGGGATATATTCCAAGTGGGAGGTGCCATGTTGTAGGCTTGGAGGGACCGCCCATGTGTTAGTTGTCCTCTGCGCCGCCCTGTGTTGTATGTTGCGGGCTAGCGCAGGAGAGGGAAAGAAAAAGTGTGTTCGGGACGGATGAAAAGAAATAAAGTTTTGTTGCTGAAATCGTGGCAGTTGCTGTCTTTCTACGCCTGGCGGAAGCTGACCCGCTGTGAAGAAGCAGGCTTGTTACCCACTACGAGCCGAGTGAAGAATACGCCAGGGGTCTCCTTACCACGGTTGGGAGCCGCGATCTGGTCGGGTAACACGAGTTAATCGATGAATCGTTGCAGCCCTAAAAATATATAAAATAAAAGCTGCACTGAGGTCCAACAGGACAAGAACAGAGATGAGTCCACTGTCAGAGGCTCTAAGAAGATCATTTGTAACCTTCACTAATGCTGTTTCTGTACTGTGATGAATTCTGAAACCTGACTGAAACTCTTCAAATAAACCGTTCCTCTGCAGATGATCAGTTAGCTGTTTTACAACTACTCCTTCAAGAATCTTTGAGAGAAAAGGAAGGTTGGAGATTGGCCTATAATTAGCTAAGACAGCTGGGTCAAGTGATGGCTTTTTAAGTAGAGGTTTAATTACAGCCACCTTGAAGGTCTGTGGTACATAGCCAGCTAATAAAGACAGATTGATAATTTTTAAGATAGAAGCATCAATAATTGGAAAGACTTCTTTGAACAGTCTAGTAGGAATGGGATCTAATAAACATGTTGCTGGTTTGGAGGAAGTAACTATTGAAGTTAACTCTGAAAGATCAATTGGAACGAAAGAGTTTAAACAAATACCAGCAGTGCTGAAAGCAGCCAAACATGAAGAATAATCTTTGAGATGGTTATGAATAATTTTTTCTCTAATGTCTAAAATTTTATTTGTAAAGAAATCCATGAAGTCACTGCTAGTTAAAGTGAAAGGAATACTCGGCTCTACAGAGCTCTGACTCTTTGTCAGCCTGGCTACAGTGCTGAAAAGAAACCTGGGGTTGTTCTTATTTTCTTCAATTAATGATGAGTAGTAAGATGTCCTAGCTTTACGGAGGGCTTTTTTTTATAGAGCAATAAACTCTTTTTCCAGGCTAAATGAGCATCTTCTAATTTAGTGAGACGCCATTCCCTCTCCAGCTTTCGGGTTATCTGCTTTAAGCTGTGCGTTTGTGAATTATACCACGGAGTCAGGTCCTTCTGATTTGAGGCTTTCCTTTTCAGAGGAGCCACAGTATCCAAAGTTATACGCAGTGAGGATGTAAAACTATTGACGAGATAATCGACCTCACTGGGAGCAGAGTTTAGGTAGCTGCTCTGCACTGTGTTGGCACATGGCACTGAAGAGCATAATAATGAAGGAATTAGATCCTTAAACTTAGTTACAGCACTTTCAGAAAGACTTCTACTGTAATAAAACTTATTCCCTACTGCTGTGTAATTCATTAAAGTAAATGTAAATGTTACTAAGAAATGATCAGACAGGAGGGGGCTTACAGGGAATACTGTTAAGTCTTCAGTTTCAATGCCATATGTTAGGACAAGATCCAGAGTATGATTAAAGTGGTGGGTGGGCTCCTTTACATTTTGAGAGAAGCCAATTGAATCTAACAATAGATTAAATGCAGTGTTGAGGCTGTCATTTTCAGCATCTACATGGATGTTAAAATCACCCACTATAATGATTTTATCTGAACTGAGCACTAAATCAGATAAAAAGTCTGAGAAATCAGACAGAAACTCTGAGTAAGGACCAGGTGGACGATAGATAATAACAAATAAAACAGGTTTTTGATTTTCCCAATTAGGATGGACAAGACTAAGAGTCAGGCTTTCAAAAGAATTAAAGCTTTGTCTGGGTCTTTGATTAATTAATAAGCTGGAATTGAAGATTGCAGCTAATCCTCCTCCTCGACCTGTGCTTCGAGCATTCTGACAGTTACTGTGACTCGGGGGTGTTGATTCATTTAAACTAACATATTCATCCTGCTGTAACCAGGTTTCTGTAAGGCAGAATAAATCAATATGCTGATCAATTATTAAATCATTTACTAATAGGGACTTGGAAGAGAGAGACCTAATGTTTAACAATCCACATTTAATTGTTTTATTTTTTGGTGCAGTTGATGAAGCTGTATTATTTATTGTTTTTGAATTTTTATGCTTAAATAGCTTTTTGCTGATTTTAGCTTTGTTTTTTGGTGGTCTGGGAGCAGGCACCGACTATATGGGGATGGGGTTTTGGGGGGATGGCAGGAGGAGAGAAGCTGCAGAGAGGCGTGTAAGACTGCAACTCTGCTGCCTGGTCTCAACCCTGGGTAGTCAGTTTTTAGGAGGGTTAATAAATTTGGCCAGATTTCTAGAAATGAGAGCTGCTCCATCCAAAGTGGGATGGATGCCGTCTCTCCTAACAAGACCAGGTTTTCCCCAGAAACTTTGCCTATTATCTATGAAGCCCACGTCGTTTTTTGGACATCACTCAGACAGCCAGCGATTCAAGGAGAACATGCAGCTAAACATGTCGCTCCTGGTCTGATTGGGGAGGGGCCCAGAGAAAACTACAGAGTCCGACATTGTTTTTGCAAAATTACACACCGAGTCAATATTAATTTTAGTGACCTCCGATTGGCGTAACCGGGTGTCATTACTGCCGACGTGAATAACGATCTTACCAAATCTACGATTAGCCTTAGCCAGCAGTTTCAAATTTCCATGAATGTCGCCTGCTCAGGCCCCTGGAAGACGTTTGACTATGGTCGCCGGTGTCTCTAGCTTCACGTTTCTCAAAACAGAGTCGCCAATAACCAGAGTTTGTTCTGCGGCAGGTGTGTCGCCGAGTGGAGAAAAATGGTTAGAGACGTGAACAGGTTGGTGGTGTACCCGGGGCTTCTGCTTAGCACTACGCTTCCTCCTCACAGTCACCCAGCCGGCCTGTTCAATGACATTGAGTTGAATCTAACATCTAAAAGACTTGCAGCAAAAGGTGGTTCCACAAAGTATTGACTCAGGGGGGCTGAATACTTTTGCACACCTCACTTTTCAGTTTTTTATTTGTAAAAAATGTTTTGAATCATGTATAATTTTCTTTCCACTTCATAATTGTATACCACTTTGTGTTGGTCTTTCACATTAAATTCCAGTGAAATATATTTATGTTTGTGGTTGTAGTGTGACAAAATATGGAAAAGTTCAAGGGGTATGAATACTTTTGCAAGCCACTATATCTGGTTTGACACCATTTTTCTAAGATATGTGGGGCCAAGTACAAGAACTTCAGTTTGATCTGAATTTAGAAGCAGGAAATTAGAGGTCATCCAGGCCTTTATGTCTTTATGACATCCCTGCAGTTTAAATAATTGATGTGTGTCATCCGGATTAATGGACGGATAAAACTGGGTATCATCTGCATAACAATGAAAATTTATGCAATGCTTTCTAATAATACTGCCTAAGGAAAGCATGTACACTGCTCAAAAAAATAAAGGGAACACTCAAATAACACATCCTAGATCTGAATGAATGAAATATTCTCATTGAATACTTTGTTCTGTACAAAGTTGAATGTGCTGACAACAAAATTACACAAAAATCATCAATGGAAATCAAATTAACAAATTTATTAAGCAATGGAGGCCTGGATTTGGAGTCATACACAAAATTAAAGTGGAAAAACACACTACAGGCTGATCCAACTTTAAAGTAATGTCCTTAAAAAAAGTCAAAATGAGGCTCAGTAATGTGTGTGGCCTCCACGTGCCCGTATGACCTCCCTACAACGCCTGGGCATGCTCCTGATGAGGTGGCGGATGGTCTCCTGAGGGATCTCCTCCCAGACCTGGACTAAAGCATCCTCCAACTCTTGGACAGTCTGTGGTGCAATGTGACGTTGGTGGATGGAATGAGACATGATGTCCCAATCGGATTCAGGTCTGGGGAACGGGCGGGCCAGTCCATAGCTTCAATGCCTTCACTATTACGGACCCACTGCCAAACCTGTCATGCTGAAGGATGTTGCAGGCAGCAGATCGCTCTCCATGGCGTCTCCAGACTCTGTCACGTCTGTCACATGTGCTCAGTGTGAACCTGCTTTCATCTGTGAAGAGCACAGGACACCAGTGGCGAACTTGCCAATCCTGGTTTTCTCTGGCAAATGCCAAGCGTCCTGCACGGTGTTGGGCTGTGAGCACAACCCCCATCTGTGGACGTCGGGCCCTCATACCATCCTCATGGAGTCAGTTTCTAACTGTTTGTGCAGACACAGGCACATTTGTGGCCTGCTGGAGGTCATTTTGCAGGGCTCTGGCAGTGCTCCTCTTGTTCCTGCTTGCACAAAGGCGGAGGTAGCGGTCCTGCTGCTGGGTTGTTGCCCTCCTACGGCTTCCTCCACATCTCCTGTTGTACTGGCCTGTCTCCTGGTAGAGCCTCCAGCCTCTGGACACTGCGCTGACAGACACAGCAAACCTTCTTGCCACAGCTCGTATTGATGTGCCATCCTGGATGAGCTGCACTACCTGAGCCACTTGTGTGGATTGTAGTGTCCGTCTCATGCTACCACGAGTGTGAAAGCACTACCAACATTCAAAAGTGACCAAAACATCAGCCAGAAAGCATAGGTACTGAGAAGTGGTCTGTGGTCCCCACCTGCAGAACCACTCCTTTATTGAGTGTGTCTTGCTAATTGCCAATAACTTCCACCTGTTGTCTATTCCATTTGCACAACAGCATGTGAAACTGACTGTCACTCAGTGTTGCTTTCTAAGTGGACAGTTTGATTTCACAGAAGTTTGATTTACTTTGAGTTATATTTTGTTGTTTAAGTGTTCCCTTTATTTTTTTGAGCAGTGTATAATGTAAATAAAATTGGTCCTAGCACAGAACTCTGTGGACCTCCATAATTAACCTTAGTGTGTGAAGAAGACTCCCCATTTACATGGACAAATTGGAGTCTATTAGATAAATATGATTCAAACCACTGCAGTGCAGTACCTTTAATACCCAGAGGTATTAACCTCTGGGTAGCCGGGGACTTTAACTTTAACAGTGCAAACTTGAAAAAGCTGATACCGGAGTTGATTCAACACATCGACTGCCCCACCAGAGGAGAGAGGACCCTAGACCACTGCTACTCTCCATTCAAAGATGGCTACAAAGCAAAGCCTCTTCCGCCTTTTGGGAAGTCTGACCACACCTCTGTACTTCTCATGCCGAAATACAAACAACGGCTCAGGCAGGAACCCCCTGCTGTGAGAGAAGTGACACGGTGGTCTGATCAAACAGAGGCCGCTCTGCAGGGTGCGTTGGATTCAACCGACTGGGACATGTTTCGCAGCAGCGCGGGCGGAGACATCGAGGAGTTTACGGAAACTGTTGTGGGATTTATTGGGAAAGTTGTTGAAGACACGTCACTTAGGAGGACCATCAGGACTTTTCCCAACCAGAAGCCGTGGGTGGATAAATCTGTCCGCGACGCCCTGAGGTCCCGCACCGTTGCCTACAACTCCGGCCTCGCCTCTGGGAACATGGAGGACTACAAGGTTGCATCATACAACGTCCGCAGAGCGGTGAAAGAGGCTAAACATCGCTACGGCCGCAGACTGGAACAGCAACTACAACAGTCTGACTCCAGGGGACTGTGGCAGGGACTACGCACCATCACGGACTACAAAGCAACACACACACACCCGGTGAGTGCCGACGCTTCTCTGGCTGATGAACTCAACATCTTCTTTGCGCGCTTTGAGTCGGGAAGCCAACAGCCCGCTGCGCTCCCGGCCGGAGGGGCGGAGACACTCACTGTGACGGAGCGCGACGTGAGGAGGGCGTTTAGACGTGTAAACACCAGGAAAGCGGCTGGACCAGACGGTATTAGCGGACGTGTCCTTAAGACCTGCGCTGACCAGCTGGCACCTGTGTTTACACTGATATTCAACCTCTCACTGAAACTGTGTGTGATTCCCACCTGCTTTAAAAAGTCCATCATAGTCCCTGTCCCAAAGAAACCACACCCCAGCAGCCCCAATGACTTCAGGCCCATAGCACTCACCTCTGTGGTGATGAAGTGTTTTGAGAGACTCATCAAGACATTCATCACCTCCTCACTGCCCACCACCCTCGACCCACTACAGTTTGCATACCGGCCAGACAGATCCACAGATGACGCCATATCCTTCCTCCTCCACAAGACCCTTTCACACATAGACACTGGTAAGGGGAACTATGTGAGAGTGCTGTTTGTAGATTACAGCTCAGCATTCAACACCATAGTTCCCTCCAGGCTGGTCTCTAAGCTGCTGGACCTGGGCCTGGGCCCATCCCTGTGCAGGTGGGTTCACAGCTTCCTGACCAGCAGACCACAGGTGGTACGAGTGGGTCACCTCACCTCATCCTCCCTCACCCTCAACACTGGATCCCCCCAAGGCTGTGTGCTCAGCCCTCTGCTGTACTCACTGTACACCCATGACTGCGAGGCCACGTCAGAGTCCAACGTCATCATCAAGTTTGCTGACGACACTGCTGTTGTGGGACTAATCTCTCACAATGAGGAGACAGCCTACAGGAGAGAGGTCTCCCGCCTGGAGAACTGGTGCCAGGAGAACCACCTCCTGCTCAACGTCAGCAAAACAAAGGAACTGATCGTGGACTTCAGCAGGAAGCAGCAGAGGGACTACCATCCACTTGTCATCAGTGGTGCTGAGGTGGAAAGAGTGGACACCTTCAAATACCTGGGAGTGACCATCTCACAGGACCTGTCCTGGACTCATCACATAAACATCACTGTGAAGAAGGCCAGACAGCGTCTCTACCTCCTCAGGCGGCTGAGAGACTTCAAGCTCCCACTCAAGGTGCTCAGGAACTTTTACACCTGCACCATCGAGAGCATCATGCGTGGGAGCATCACCACCTGGATGGGAAACTGCACCAAGCAGGACTTCATGGCCCTAAAAAGGGTGGTTCGTTCAGCTGAACGGACCATCAGAACCACCCTCCCCAACCTGCAGGACATTTACACCAAGCAGTGCAGGCTGAGGGCCATGAAGATCCTAAAACAGCCCAGCCACCCCGGACACTCTCTCTTCTCCCTGCTCCCATCAGGCCGGCGTTACCGCTGCCTGAGGACTAAGACTGAAAGGTTGAAGAAGAGTTTTTACCCACAAGCCATCCGTCTGCTCAACTCTGAGCCCTAACTGGACCATTATTGCACAGTGTAAATATTATAATTTAAAATGTGTGTATAGTGTATAGTATATAGAGTATAGTGTATAGTGTGAATTACTTTTTTTTTATTTTTATTCTTCTTATTTATATGTGTGTGTATATAAGGTTGCAGGTACAAAATACATTTCACTGTGCATTGTACTGTGTATAACTGTGCATGTGACAAATAAACACTATCTTATCTTATCTAGGTAATGGCCAGAGGTAGGATATAATGAAGTACAAATACTTCGTTACTGTACTTAAGTAGATTTTTCAGGTATCTCTACTTTACTTGAGCATTTATTTTTCTGACTACTTTTTACTTTTACTCCCTACATTTTTGTACAAATATCTCTACTTTCTACTTCTTACATTTTCAAAACAAGCTTGTTACTTTATGTTTAATGGGTCTGAGTTCTATATGCATGGGTTGTTGAATTTACTGCCTGAATACCTGCCTCGCGCAATGAAATTATTTGCGCATATTATGTTTTTTCTTGTGTGTAACTTTTGACCTAAATGTAATTCCATACATCCCACTCATCTACCTAAAAATGAGCAAAACAACACACAACCACTACAGCCAGCCTGCACCCTAACAATTGTCTATATTAAAATGTAACACTAACAGTAACGTATAAAGAAACATAAACTTTAAACAAAGGTAAATTCTGGTTTTATTGAACTTTTTTCCAATCATCATCAAACCTCATGTTTAGATTCAAACCAAAAGTGTGTTAATGCATCTTTTAGTACTTTCATAATTCTACACACTGCACTAAAAATTCTCTTTAACAAAGTGGTTCATGAGTGAAGCCAGGTGAAACCTACATACGTAGCAGTGCTACCCCTCAATACACATGACAGCAATATATTTTAATTGAGTCTCTATGTTGAAAAAACTCAGCTTTCTTTTTAACTGTCTCTTAAAATCGTTCTTTAGGTTTAATATCTTCAATGTACTGCCTCATTCAGAGGTAAGATAGCAAAAAGAGTCTTCCTAAAAGAAACTACAAATAAACCTGCAGTCAAAAATTTGTGAATTTGCACGTAAAGTATTTAAACAAAGCAAAGTGGGAACAGCTAAGGGACAGCACACTGTCTTTGGTTCAAATCATCAGTGATGCTCTTGGTGATATCAGACTAATTGTCCTATCCCTGCTCAGCCTCTGTGAGTAGGGTCATCTTCTTGGGGATCAGCAGGTCATTTCCTGGAGTCAAGGCAAGTCAGAAAAAAAGGTAGAACATGAGTTTGGTTAGAAACAAATGTCAATCACTGTTTATTGATTACTGATTGATCAGTAAATATTACCTATAGTGGCTCAAAGAGGAGAGTTGAAATGAATAATGGACTGAACACCACCAGGTAGCACATTAATGTAAAGTCAAAATGCAGGAGGGTTAAGACAGGGGGCGGAGCTTCAGAAGTCAGGATGACAATAGTTGGAGGTTTAACTGCATAGAGAATCCAAAATGGTCAGGTGAATTTTTGTATGAAATAAGAGATGTAATCATAGTGAAGCTCCTCACCTGTGACAGTGATCCAGCTGGATGGAGACTCTCCATGACCGCTGATGTCACACTTGTAGAGGCCTTCATCAGACCTGGAAACATGCTGGATGGTCATGTTACCTGAAGACTGGTGCCCGATGAAGATACCATCTTTATAGAAAGCAGCTGGGAGGTTGGAGGGAGTGGTCTTTGTTTGACAGAGCAGAGTGACGTCATCTCCCTCCATCACAGGGAGGACAGGACTCTGCAGGATCACTGATCCACCTCAACACAGAGACAAACTACAGCATTTCATCCATTTACACACAGCTTCATCAACACTAACTCCACACACTCAGCTTACCAGTGACTGTGAGGTTAACCATGTTACTGATGGCACCCTCTCTGGACTCACACCAGTAAACTCCACTTTCCAGTGGATCAATGTAGCTGATTTTACAGGAAGAACCAGCTGGTTTTCCCCACCCATCTCCACACTGAGTCCTCTGTCGTTTGCTTGTGTTTCTCCTCAGAGTCCATCCAGCAGAGCTGTCGTCCTCCTCACAGCTCAGAGACACAAAGTCATCTTTAAAGAACTGAGAGCTGCTGGGACTCACAGTCAGACGAGCTGTGAGGGAGAGGGGATGGTATGAATCAGTTTTTAATAAAAATGAAATATTTCTTCCTGCAAAATACACTTTGCAGCCACCTTTTAGATAAACATGTCAAATCCAATCCCTCACTCTCCCATTTATCACGGCCCCTCCTCTGCCTGCAGTGGCCCTTGAGTACTTAGAGCCACCTGGGCTCACTAATTTAAAGATACTTTGATATAGCACCAATGGTACTTCTTGATATACCACGATCAGGATAGATTCATTTAATCTGGCTTTACAATACTTCAAATGGAGATTCTGACATAATACTTATATAATTGTGTTCCAAGATCCACCGGCACAGATGAAACATAATAGCAGGAATGCAGTGCATCAAATGACCAGCAGGTGTCAGTACTCCCAAATGAGCTGTTAAATGGGGCCTTGTGTAATCAGGCTTTTGGCGAATGAGCTAGCTGGAAAGATTCGGCATATTCATGGGGCCTTATCACACCATCACTACCCTTGATTCTCACATCTGTAGTGCCAAATACAAATTCTGTTTGGCTCTCAGCAACCCTCCTCTAGCAGTCCCCACTATAAAAGATCTAAATTCAAACCCAAATTTGTACAAACATTAAAAAATATATATTTTTATCTTCCTTTGTAAACTGCTCTGTTGATTGTACACTTGTCCACAATTGAAATTGGTCAGATGCTGCCAACACCACTGCATTCATGTGAATTTGCAGGGGGAAACCTGGTTAAGTTAACCAGCTTTATGTGACCCCTTATCTTTACTGCTATTGTTAGTGTAAGTAAATTTAGATAAAGGAAAGATACCCTGGGTATGCTTTGGGCCTAGGTCAGCAACCTGTAATCCGGAAAGAGCCATTTGAACCCTGTTTCCACGGAAAACAAAACAGTGAGAGCCGCAAATACTAGCGGAAGCCGGTAGCGGCTACCGTGAGTGATGCATATTTTGAGAAAAGAAAATAAATACATAAATAAAATGATTTTATTTTAATATTTCAAGATCACAATAATGTTCCAATTTAAAACGACAACAAAAACTGAACTGCCAAAAAAAAAATGCACTTTAATTGGATACTTATAATTTACTTCCGCAAGCCGCACAGAGCCGCAGATTAAGCCTGGATGAGCCGCAGGTTGCCGACCCCTGGCCTAGGTCTTTGGTGCAGCATTTTAGTTTGCCCTCTGTCTGTAACAAATGGTTTTAGCCCCTCTACTTTTGAGACAAATTTCACCTGACTGGCTGCCTCTCGCACAGAAAATGGATGGGGTTCCTGTGCATGAGCATATTAGGAATAGGTTTGCTCTAAAAAATGAAAAAAAAATTTTGGGTTCTACCGACTATAAATAACAAATTGATTTTTACAACATTCTCATTTTTCTTTAACTCACCTGCAACTTTTTCTTTCACATATTGTACTTTTCCTGCTTCCCAAAAGCTCAAAGTCACTCAAAGTTTAGCTCAGCTCAAGCCATGATGACAAAAAAAGAGAGCTGCTCCCCCACCACCTGGGCAACTAGTTGCCCACCATCTGCCACCACAGATCTGTTAGTCAGCATCTAACTGTATAAAACATGGACATAAAGTAGTTACCATGATGCCGCCCAGTGGTTTTGGAGTTATCTTCAGTGTTAGATGTTTTGGCAACCTTCATGTTGGGTTTTGGAGCATTAAGTGACCATATCAGGGTGAGAGGGTGGTCAGTCATCAGCTAATGCCAGCTAACTGCCAAACTGCTTTCAAAATATATATAAAATTGTGCCTCACATAGATTTGAGCAAACATAAAGACAAATAAAATCCTTGAGTAAAGGCCTTTGTGGGTGTTTTGAGTTAATTGGCTGATTAGAGTGTCGCACCAGGTGTCTTCAATATTGAACCTTTTCACAATATTCTAATTTTCTGAGATACTGAATTTGGGGTTTTCATTAGTTATCTGTTTTAATCATCAAAATTAAAATAAATAAACATCTGAAATATATCAGTCTGTGTGTAATGAATGAATATAATATACAAGTTTCACTTTTTGAATGAAACTACTGAAATAAATCAACTTTTTCATGCTATTCTAATTTTATGACCTGCACCTGTATGTGTTTAGAATGTTGCCATGTCTTTTACAGTTTGTAAACACTTGGGATTTATTTGTCACATTACTTTGCAGGTTACACTCTGCAGAAATTTCCCAACACCAACATAAAACTGCTGAGGGGAGCCGCCAGGAACAAGCTCAATAACGAAAGCAAGAATTTCGAAAATATCCGGTAAGCTTCAGTGTATTTAACAGTTCTTTCAACAGTGAATACATACGCACACATTCACTTTGCATGCAATATTGTTGTTGTTGGGGGATTTTTTTTGCAATTAATAGTGAATATCTGTCACTCTTCCTGTTCTTCTTTCTTACACACATAGAGTTGGAGCTGGACATGACATCCCAGGAATTGAAGATTGAATTACATTAATTAATAAAAATATAAATTATACATTGATTTAATGATTCACCTGTTTTTGATTACTCTTATGCTGCTTTTTTTGATAGCTAGATGGAAGTATGAAGTAGGATTTTTAATTACATTTGCTGTTGCATTAGAATTAGCCTATTCATTGTTTGATGTATGCATTATTGCACTATAGTTTTGTGAAACAGATTAATGGAGCTATAGATTTAATTAAGAAAACCATAGTTTATAAAAGTCATGGTTTGGTTTATTACTATGGTTACTATGGTTTTATCATGGTTTATAGTTAAACCATGATAAAACCGTAGTAATAAATCATGGTTCCCATGGTACCCAAAAAAACAGAAACCATGGTTAATTTTCATAAGGGATGACACATACTGTATGAGAACAGTGAGATGGGGTGAGGTGTGGGGCAGGAGTGACAGTGGACGTGGGATTAGACCAGACATCAGCTGAGCCCCTTGTTGTTTATGATGTTCTATGATGTTCACAGACAACATTGCAACATGTATATGCTTTAGAGACAGTGGGACTAACAAAAAGAAGGCAGAGCTGAAAAGTGTTAAAATTTTCATTGGGAGTGATTAGGATAGACAAGATTAGAAATGAATATATCAGAGAGAACAGCTCAGGTTGAGCAGTTTGGAGCCTTGCATCACTAACTTTGTCTCCAAAGTTACTGACAAAATTCGAGAGGCAACATGCAGAAGACGGCTAGTGGATATACTGGACAAAGGGTGTTGAATATGAAGTTGCCAGGCAGGCAGGAGGAAAAGAGGAAAATCTCAGAGAAGATTCATGGATTGGTGAAAGAGGACATGCATAGGTTTGGTGTGACAGAGGCTGCTAATCCCTAGCATCCTCCTCTGTGAAATGGAGGGAGGTAATGTGCTGTGGTGACCCCTAAAGGGTGCAGTCAAAAGAAATGAACCACATATGTAGTACAGAAAACCCGGGGTTAGCCCTGAAGTTACCTGACCTGATAGCCAGGTAAATTCAGGGTTATCTCTGGGTTTTCTGTACTACGATGATTCACTTTTTACTCTGGTACATTAGCATGCTAACTTATACTGTCAATCTGCTCCAGAACAAATTATGTTCCAAATTAGAGACTGACAGGGATGAAATCACCACCAACTGACCAATCAGTTCTGTGTTTTATGGATAAGAATCAGTAATAAGTACGAATTCTTAATATAGATTCTTAGATGAAAATTCTTATAGGTTAAACTTTATTAATACAGTAGCTCTTTTCCAGTCTTGCTAACTAAAATGCTTGTTGCACACACATTCACGCAGGCCTCATACTAAATTAAGAGCAAGTAAACAAAACCCTGTTCTAAATCTAAGAGATGCACTAAATACCTACAAACACTCACACTGCTGCTTTGTCTGCAGCAGCTGTGTTGCTTTAAGTCTGTATTGTGGTTTATGTGGTTCGTATTTTTTCTATATTACAGTTTTATCTATCTCCTGTAAAACCAGTCATCCTGCTGCCTGTACAGTTATCCATGTCTGGAATTGGTCGCATGCTGCCAACATCACCCACTTCATGTCAACATGCTGGTATCTATCCAGGATTAACTTATCAAGTTTATAGCCATGTGACTGATTAGCATGAAAGTCAGTATTAGAGTAAGTGAAACCAGACAAAGATATTCTGGGGTATGTTGAACTTTTTTTGTTGTACAGGGTCCAGTAAAAGACAAATAAGGATTTTTTTTTTGAGCTGTGAACCACACACAGCTATACTGGAACAGTCCAAGGATAAAAATATGGCAAATACTTAAAACTGTGATGGAATCTGTTTACTGACCTTGCTTTGCTGTGCTGCTCAGCACTGAAATCAGTACTGTAAAAAAAAAAAAAAAAGAGAGGCAGGTTTGATATGTTTTTTTTTTCCTGTGAAACCTCAATGTGTGGAAAAAATACATTTGTGTTTGGTTGGTTGAGCTTTAGCTGATTCAGACTGACAGGAAACAGCAAACCATGCAATGTATATATGTACAAAACAAGGCGGATGTATACAATGGAGAAAATAAAAAAAAAACCAGATGTAGATGTACGCAGTTTATCTTTTACAGACTTCTACCTGAGAGAGGACCACAAGACAGTGGACAGAATATTGTTGAATATTTGAAGTGTATAATTAATGTTCAGTAATATTTTTCCTGACCTTTTGCATGACTTACAGAAAAAATCTTTCTGTGTGGCTTTAAGCTTTTAGCTTCTTTCTTGTGCTGTTCATTGTCACATGATCAGTTAGATTCCTTTTTTGACAGGTAGTGCCCCTGAATATGCCCATTAATCTGAATGCAGTTTCATTCCCTCATGCAGTTGTGTAAAAATCTACTGTAATTTAAACAGCGTTCATATCTTAGCCCAGACATTAAAAAGACTCAACTTACAGAGCAGCCACAGTAGAGATGCTCCCTCCATCGTGCTGACTGACAACATTAACAAAGTCCTTGATCAGTTCACATTTGGTGACAAAACCCTCCTTCTTCCTGTCTGCCTGCGTCTTTTCAGTGTGTTCAGTGGTTTCCTTTTCAGAGAAGATGCAGAGTTTCTCAGAAGTAAAGATGGGCAGAAGTGCACCATCTGCAAAACAAATGCACATACAAATTATAAAATATGCCTCAACATAAATTTGTGAAGGCTTTGAAAATCTAATCTACAGTAGATAATACCATCAAAAGATAAAGAAAATCTGGAGAAATCTCTCCCTCCAGGGTTTATTAAAATGGCCAGATATTAAGGAACAATCAGCAGTTGACATTTTGAAAGGCAGCCCACAGTTCAACCAACCAAAAGGAGACCTGCAGACACACTCAAAGATCATGAAAAGTAGAGGTACCAGTCATATACAAAATGTTTTGTTCACAGATTCTGAAAGACCAATCGTCCCCCAAAGATATTTGATGGTTGGGAAAAGGAAGAAAAACAAAAGCGCACCTGCCATCACATTATCTGTTCCTATCTTGTGGTGATCTCTCAGTTGAAAGCCTGCCCAAGGAGCAACCACTATCTCCAACATGGTCCTAGCAATAATAGGACCATCAGGAGCCCTGTATACACCGACTTTTGTGAACAGATCAAACTACATATTCATTTTAAGGTTTAAACTGGGTGTCTGTACAGTCCCATCGGAAACTGTACAGACTGTGTGTGTGTGTGTGTGTGTGCGCGTGTGTGTGTGTGTGTGTATAGGCTGTGCAACAGGAAGTAAAGCTTACTGTGTCTCTGCAATGAAGACCACAAACAGAAGTAGTTAACTGAAGTTAACTGAGCTGAGAAATGTGATCTAAAACCTGTCTGAGGTGTTTTTGTGCTGCTGAAATAAGTCGGATTCGTTTCCTGTGGGTTTGGGACTCCGTCAGGGCTGCCCTTTGTCACCGATTCTGTTCATAATTTTTATGGACAGAATTTCTAGGTGTAGCCAGGTGGCGGAAGGCTTCTTCCTTGGTGGCCTCAGAGTCTCATCTCTGCTCTTTGCAGATGATGCGGTCCTGTTGGCTTCATCAGGGGGGGGCCTCCAGCTCGCAGTGGAACGGTTCGCAGCCGAGTGTGAAGCGGCTGGCATGAGAATCAGCACCTCTAAGTCTGAGGCCATGGTCCTCAGCCGGAAAAAGGTGGAGTGCCATCTCCGGCTCAGGAACGAGTTCTTGCCCCAAGTGGAGGAGTTCAAGTATCTCGGGGTCTTGTTCACGAGTGACGGGAGAAGGGAGCGGGAGATAGACGGATCGAGGCTGCTTCTGCAGTGATGCGGATGCTGCACCAGTCTGTCGTGGTGAAGAGGGAGCTTAGTGTAAAAGCGAAGCTCTCGATTTACCGGTCAATCTATGTTCCTACCCTCACCTATGGTCACGAGCTTTGGGTAGTGACCGAAAGAATAAGATCGCAAATACAAGCGGCAGAAATGAGTTTCCTTCGAAGGGTGGCCTCTCCCTTAGAGATAAGGTGAGGAGTGCGGCCATCCGGGAGGGGCTCAGAGTAGAGCCGCTGCTCCTCCACATCGAAAGGAGCCAGTTGAGGAGGCTCGGGCATCTGATTAGGATGCCTCCTGGCCGCCTCTTGGGTGAGGTATTCCGGGCATGTCACACCGGGAGGAGGCCCCGTGGTAGACCCAGGACACGCTGGAGAGATTATATCTCTCGGCTGGCCTAGGAACGCCTTGGGGTCCCTCCGGATGAGCTGGAGGAGGTGGCTGGGGAGAGGGAAGCCTGGGCTTCTCTGCTTAGGCTCCTGCCCCCACGACCCTGCCCCGGATAAGCGGAAGAGAATGGATGGATGGATGGACATTTAATATTAAAGAATCAGAAGATTTAGACATGTAAATGGCCACTCTTAGTTGAGGAAATCACAGGCCATAAAAGCAGCTGGCTGTGACTTCCCTCCAAGAGGGGCAGAGATTCTAGGCTAAGCATAACACTTTATACTACCACTAATAAATATTGTGAGCCACGGTTTGGCATTTGTCATTGGTCCTTCCAGTGGCTGGCTCTCATGGCTCACATTTCTTCCATCAGCGATAAAAGCTCTGTAAAGAAACTGTCATGGATCTGGGCCTTATGCCCAGCATTTTGAGTTTTCATTCTTATGGTTCAGTTTCATAATGTTTCTTAGTTTATTCATTTAGAGTCTTAGTCTAATGTTCCATATTTGTTAGTTATGGTTATTTATAGTGTTTTTCTGTTCCCTGCGTGGTACCCCTCTGTCCCTCTGTCATGTCTCTGGTGTAATATGTTTTGCTGTGTTTATTTTACTGGTTGGTGGCGCTGTCACTTGATGTTGGCTGTCACTGCAGTATTGTATCACTTTCTGTTCCTGTTTCGGAGCACAGTCGTGTTTTGCTGTCTGTTAGCTCGATTTATCTGGATAACAACATATTTCAGTGGAATCTTCACCTGCTTTATCTAGAGCACACTCTTTGCTGAATCACCTGTAGTCACATTATTCACTTTATTTGTTTTTAGAAATTCTCTAGCTTAGCACAGCTAGTAGCTTAGCTCTTAGCCGACTCACTAGCAGCATGGCTTCTTCTCCTGTCCCTCCTGCACTTTCCTGCTCTGGGTGTCACATGTTTAGTTACTCCTCGGCCTCCTTTAGCAGTAACAGTGCTTATAATAAATGTAGTCTGTTTGTAGCTCTGGAGGCCAGGCTTTCTGAATTGGAGACTCAGCTCTGCTGCTGGAAAATTCTGTATCTAGCCAGGCCCCTGTAGTGGGTGCGGACCATGGTAGCTTAACCACTGTTAGCGCCGCCCCAGCAGATCCCGAGCAGCAGGGAAAACAGGCTGGCTGGGTGACTGTGAGGAGGAAGCGTAGTCCTAAGCAGAAGCCCCGGGTACACCACCAACCTGTTCACGTCTCTAACCGTTTTTCTCCACTCGGCGACACACCCGCCGAGGAACAAACTCTGGTTATTGGTGACTCTGTTTTGAGAAACGTGAAGCTAGAGACACCGGCGACCATAGTCAAATGTCTTCCAGGGGCCAGAGCAGGCGACATTCATGGAAATTTGAAACTGCTGGCTAAGGCTAATCGTAGATTTGGTAAGATCGTTATTCACGTCGGCAGTAATGACACCCGGTTACGCCAATCAGAGGTTACTAAAATGAATATTGACTCGGTGTGTAACTTTGCAAAAACGATGTGGGACGCTGTAGTTTTCTCTGCACTTGGGCTGTACTGTGTATGGTTGTCCTCTGCACACTTTCTCAGTGCGTAGCTGGTGCAACTTTGTGATGAGGTTGTGTGGCGATGGTAGGGTGGATCTATCTGTATTTCAAAATATTCAAAGGACACTAACAGCAAATCTGCTTATTTGAAATGGGAGTAATTTGCATAAAACAAAAAGACACCGACAACGCCACCTTGGGAATTCCACCCAGGGAAATATTCCTTCAACAGATACCAATTCACCAGCACAAGAAGGACACTCAGGTTCGTTTCACTTACGACAGAGACGTTGTAAGATATAAAACAAAATAATTTATTTGTTTATAAAAAAAATAATAAAACAACGATCGCAGAAAAAAAATATTAAAATGAACTGGGAGCTGCAGCTTACCCGTGTCGAATGAGGTGCTTGAGGAAGGGCTGAATATCACCACCGCACACGTGAATACTTAATACCCATCACCAGCACACGCACACACAAAACCTAAGTGCCACACGAAGTCTTAGACAGTCAGTCACGGCACACAAAAATAGATCCCGCCACCAGGGGGCACCCAGATATGATCACGGCAGCCGTCAGCTCCTAAATAAAAGAAATAAAACAAATTACAATCTAACCAACTTTAATAAAAAAAACACTCGTCAACGAAATAAAAACAGGTCTTCAAATAATAAAACAGTGTGGGTGAGAAATGACTCACCACACACGCACATTAATAAAACCCCGGCTCTCAAATAAAATCCCCACAACCCGCTGACCTTAAAAATCGCCAGGCATGCAATAAAACAAAATAGAAGCACGCCTGCGCATAACAATAGTGCTAAAACTCTCCCCTGCGCCGTCTTCCTGCCAGTACAACATCGAAGTGATCGCACAAATAATAAAGCAAGGCAGCGGGCATAAAACACTTGTATAAAAAAAAGGGGAAAGGCAAAACAGCAGCACACTGTAGCTTTATCCTGAGGAAGCGATGGCGGTGCCGTGGAAAGCAACTCCCCGCCGACCCAGGCCCAAACACCCTATAACACAATAAATATTAAAATGATGACTGGCGAAGATATTGAATATAAACAGAAACCCGCCTGATTACATACCAGTCAATCAATGCCTGCAGGGACCAAATTGGCCAGTATGGGCTTCCCCAGCTACTACCTACAAATTAAAAGGCAAATAAGCTACAGGATTAAAATCGCATTACAATAAAAAGGAGTCATACCATACCCGAAGCTTATGGAGGGAGGGCTACAAGGTTACCACCAGCGTACTCTGCTACAGCCAGGAGAAACATGAATGAGAACCCGGAAGCGTGTGCATCACCGAGAGCAAGATCACAATATGGTGTTACACACCACCCTTTTATACCATGACCGCCCAGTCATAGCAGCCAACCAATTAGAATCCATTCTGCTACAATCGCACCAAACAAGTGAACAACCATTCTGTGTTCTTTGAGATCTTGACAGAGGTCTCCCTGTGGCCACCACAAAAATCTTAGCATATCAGTGTCTTCAGCAGGAACCCTGACTTGGTGAAACATGCCTTTAATGTCAGCCATGAAGGCAATTAGCTCCTGCCTGAATCTTGTTAACATGTGGATGAGGGAATTAGCTAAATCTGCCCCCTGCAACAGCTGTGCATTGAAGGATGTACTTCGATATGTAGCTGCACAATCAAATACAGATGCAGCCACCGAAAATTTCCGGCCGATCCGTGACGCGACCTTGGCCGGTCCTTGGCCGATTCGTGGCCGAACCTCGGCCTAAACGCGATCCCCCGCTAATGACGTAGGAATTCCGGCCACTGGTGGGAACGCCCCTAAGCAGCATTTGGGGAAAATGGTGGTAATGTCTTGTTTATCCACCAGGAGGAGCAGTAATAGTGGAAGCGCATTCATTTACAGTCCGCTGTATACTGTACCAAGGATCCTCACATCATTGAACTGTAATTGTAAGCGGAACTGTCCATTAAAAACAATAGAAAGATGAGAGTAAAGCGGTCATTATAGTGGAGCGGTGAGTATTGTCTGGAGGGACGGGCTGGACTTGAAGTTCAGCCCGGGACCTCGGACAGGCTGTGAGCGCTGCACCGCCAGCGAAACTGGGTAAAAAAATAATTAAAATAATTCTGATCACCAGCCGGTTTGGCCTGGCAATGACCTGGGAAGCCTAATCCTCTCATCAGTGTCACATTGTTCTTCCAAGTCTTCACAATGTTAAGCTTTTTGTTTGTTTATATTTTCCCTTTTATTTTATAATCAAAACTGCGACCAAAATGACTCTCCTTCTCAAACTAATAATACCGGCAGTCGTTATTGTATGCTGAGCTAGGGTTAGGGTTAGTAATTGCATAATAAGTGGATTATTATTTACTTCTTTGACTCTCCTCCACCTGCTTCATCAAACCTCAGCAGTAAACATATATGAAGGCAGCAGCTGACACAGTAACAGTGAGCGCAGCACACTGTGCAGTCTAAACTCTGCTCTGATTAATTATATGAATGTACAGCGAGGCAATCAGGATTGTGAAACGTCAGCTGCAGAGCCCCCAGCCTCCATCATCAGAGCCCTGCCCGGTTCATTTTCCATTTTATAAACAATACTTTAGAGGTTTTAGTGAAGTCACACTGTGACAGTGACGTGCATTAGTGTGTGTGTGTCATCAGTGGCTATAAAAGGCCTTTTCTTAAAGGATAAAGTGGTGTTTGAGCCACAGTTACGGTGGAGCGGCGGCTCCTTGAAATGGGACGCAGCCTTCCTGCGGCAGACAGCTAGCAGCAGGAACCGGACGCGCCAGGTTAGCCTAAGAAGCTACTGAGGCGTCCGTGACAACCACCATAGCAACAGCCTTTTAAGACCGTTTTAAAAACATCCTCAGAGTTCAAACGAACAAAAATATATGATTTGAAACAGTTACAGCTGCAGAGCTGTGGCGGCTTCTTTAAACGTTGTTTACATAGATGATCATGAATGATACGATGTAGCTAGCAGTGTAGCTAGCAGTGAATGAGGTGACGTCATTGTGTGCGCATTTCACAGCTGTCTGTCTCAGTCTGTTGTTGTTATTATTCCAATTAACATGTGTTTACTTTCTCTGGACCATCTCAGGTCCACTGTTACAATTTCAGCCTACAAAATGATTTAAATATGAACATACACTCTAACATCAGTGCGCTTTATGAAGTCCAATCCTTAAAATAAATATTATGTTTGTAAACATTCATGTCTCTGAAATAAGTACAGATGTTCATGTTTGTCATTACCATTTTATTTGTTTAGAGAATTGTGAACTTCACATTGTGTATCTAATCAGAGTCTCAGCAACCTTCAGTCAGAGACTGAGACTGGATCACAGCTTTAACCTCTGCAGAGTCACAGACAGACACAAACCTTCCAAATCACACACAAGCAGCCCAGTCTCATCATTTTTGGATGCCTCTACTGTACACTACACTGTGATCAATATATTATAAATGAAAAGATAACATTCACATAAAGCTGTTTGAAAGTAAAATTTATAGGTACTTTCCAATAATATTTTTAAGGATCTCTGTCAGAGACCAGACAGAGCCATGACTCTCAAGAACCAGAGACTGAAATATGGAAAAAAAAATCCCTATGAGAAATAAATGTGTAACAGTAAATATTTTGTCCAGTGGAAAATAAATGTTTTGAAACAAAAGCTTGGGATATCATCAAACCAGAAAAATAGAACTCATTTTTTTCTTTAATAACACACCTTAGCATGTAGTAATGTGACACATTTCCAAACAACAATACATAGATTTTGTTCAATGTTTTGATTGTGGCAGTGAAAACACATGTTGCTGTGTGAGTGTGACTGGCAGCCTGTGCACTGAGACCATGAAGCACACTTCTCTGAAGCAGCTTCTTCTTCTTCTTGGCATCAAAACAGAGGTGGGAGAAATCTACCAAAAGGAGAAAGAACATCTGAGGTGAAACCAGTCAGGACAAATGATTAAATTATATATAGTAGTTCAATACAGCCTCTCGGGTAGCTTTGTGTTGATTTCAGCTCACTGCTCCTGTCTGTGGACCCGTGGTTTTTATGTTTGTAACCACTTAACTTCCATTCATCTATTTAACTCAGGGAGGAGAAATGTCAGGTTGGTGCAGGCTGGTGAGTTTAGGAGGGAGGTGCGTTTGGTTCTCTGTTGTCATTATCTGAAAGATTTGGTTCACCCTGTGGCTGGGCTGTATCTGGGTTTACGTTGGACCTGTCACACTTAGCAAGTTTCTCAGGTTGGTGTTTATGGTTTAGAACTTCTAGCTCTGGAGCAGCATCTGTGGCTGTGTAGGGTCCCGTTGGTTTTTGCTGTTTCTCCAGATCTGCGTTGGAAATTAGGTTATTGATCTCAGTGCATTCCTAAACAGGCTGAACAAGGTTATATATCGTCACCCTCCTAAAAAAATGGTCAAAGACATTTTTTAAATTTTATTTTTGTCCAAATTAAATTTTCAACATTCAGTTCAGTTTTTTGTGTTTTCTGAAAAGCCTGAAAAAAATAAAGGGAGGGTGACGACATGTTTCATGGCTAAATAACATAACTGCTGCAGTCTGATGGTGTCAGCAAGATCTGAAGCAGTGGGTGACGAGGAAGAGGAGGAATACAACAATTTGAAGAGATCCCTCAGTCTACAGTCAGCACAAAGGCTACATTAGTGGCTGTTTGAGTTTCCTTCCATCTGCTGTGAACCTGAAGCACGGAGAACACAAAACATCTCTTCCAAATCTGGGATCTCAATTACAAATATGTTCTTATTAAAGGTGAAATATGTGTTGTGACCTGGCTTTTTATACACCTGGCGACCCTGGGTCATCATTGGTAACCCATCCCCACCCCCACACCCATCCCACACACATTCCGATCTACTGGCCCCGTGTACGTAACAAAAGGTGGCCTAATGAGATGTAAACTGCCATTTGGAGGTGCTTGGTAGAAAAAGGAGTAGTGTGAAAATGCTGGTAGTTCTAGTGGTCCAAGTTGTTCACCCACTCTAAGTCTCAGAGTGGGCTTGGTTTGTGGCCTGAACTTGAGTTCAAGCTTCTCCAAACTCCACTGGTGTTGCTCTGCAGTAGCTGGTCCTCCATCTTCTTTCTGTAGGTGTTTTTTCCATCCCTGATTTTCCTTCTGTGATCCTTCTGCACAGCTCTCAGCTCCTCCTTATTTCCTGATCTAAAGGCTCTCTTCTTCTCCTTCAGGAGAGCCTTTGTTTCAGAGCCACATTTATGTACAACAAGTAATACTCAAGTGAATGTTAAACATGTATTAAAAGAAAAATGATTTAGCTCAGCTCACAAGAAACTGCTGGATACTATTCTGGAAATGCCTAATGAATACAAGGCCACTGTGAGCAATGACAAACCTTTAAACATGATAATCAAAAAGTACACATTAAGTATCATTGCTCACCTTTATTTATGAGAATGTCACTTCTCAAAATGATTGCATGCTGTCAGCTCTCATGGGTGAAGTTTGGCTTTGAGGGTTGGAGAAGAAGCTTTCCAGCACCTTTGGATTTCCAATTCAGTTCTGAAAGAGTAAAGACACAAACTACAATGATGTATGAACTGGACATGTTTGATTGTTGCTGCAGCACAAAACAGGTTTACAAACTGGTAGCTGATATAGCCTGAAGTATTAAAGATGAACCTCCTCTTCCACAAAAAAAAAAAAAGATTTAGTGCTTCTTATTGCTGTTCTCAAATCTGCTCCCTCCACTGATAAACAACAACAATGTAAAACATATTAATGAATCAGTAACAAAATTATGGTGTTGAAAGTAAGTAGCCTGATCTCTGGAGCTTGAAAAAGGCGACTGGACTTCTTTTTGTTTCTTGAAGACGTTTCACCTCTCATCCGAAAGGCTTCTTCAGTTCTCAACCAAATGGTGGAGAGACCCAGGTATTTAAACCCCTGTGGGCGTAGTCCCATGGAGGTGGTTATGACCCTCTATTGATCATGTGCGTGAACACATGTGCCCAGGTGTGAAGGGGGCGTGGGTCATATTTAATCAGTGGTTTCAGTTGAAACCAATTTAGGACTCCGCTCCATTGTTTCCTGTGGCCTATTGAGGTCACTGGAACAAAGGTGTGAATGGGGGTTGAGACGTCTGGGAAGGGAGCTCAGGACAGCACTGTAAGCGGGGGAAAGTTGGTGACGTAATCCACCTCCTCTGTTCAATGATGGTTGTTCACAGTGGACATAGATGGCTTCTTTCACTCCTCTTTCAAACCATCTGTTTTCCCTGTCCAAAATGTGAACATTGGCATCCTCAAAAGAGTGCCCTTTTTCCTTCAGATGCAGATGTACTGCTGAATCTTGTCCTGTCGAGGTGGCTCTTCTATGTTGTGCCATTCGTTTGTGAAGAGGCTGTTTGGTTTCACCAATGTAGAGGTCCGAGCACTCTTCACTGCACTGAACAGCATACACTACATCGCTGATCTTGTGTTTGGCGGGTTTGTCCTTGGGATGAACCAGTTTTTGTCTTAGGGTGTGACTTGGTTTGAAGTATACTGGGATGTCATGCTTGGAGAAAATTCTTCTGAGTTTCTCTGACAAGCCTGACACATATGGGATGACAATGTTTTTCTTCTTGTCCTTCCTATTCTCTGTAATTTGTGTTTGGCCTTCATTCCTGTGCATCTTAGCTGATTTGATGAAGGCCCAGTCGGGGTAACCGCATGTTTTGAGGGCTTTCTTAATGTGTGTGTGTTCCTTATGCTTCCCTTCTGCCTTAGAGGGAACACTTTCCGCACGGTGTTGTAGGGTCCTGATCACCCCAAGTTTGTGTTCCAGAGGGTGGTGGGAGTCAAAGAGGAGATACTGGTCTGTGTGTGTGGGCTTCCGGTAAACTTCAATGTTGAGGCTTCCATCTTCCTCGATAAGCACCGCACAGTCCAGGAATGGTAACTTGTTATCTCTGGTGTCCTCCCTGGTAAAACGTATGTATTTATCCACTGAGTTAATGTAAAAGGACATAGAGCTGACCAAATTCTATGGAGAGCACAGAACCACCTTTTGAGTGAAAGGATAAGACAGGTCCATTTCACCATAGATGCACTCCAGAACAAAATCCACCAGACTCAGCAGAAACTCTCATCACTCTTACCTCACACCATCGCAGAAGAAGTTTTTACATTTGTGGACAAAGCCCAGCTCGCACAACACATCAAAGGCAAGGAAAGACAACTACGTAAATTTCAAACTCTGCAAACCAAGGCATACCATTCATCTGGTAACAAACAGGACGACACGATAAGCAATGGAAACCAAGGAAAGTGGGTGAAGAACCTATCAGACAGGGTCCTCACCAAACCAGAAGAAAATGTGCTAGCCAAAGGACTCAACTTTGCCATAGCCCCACAACAGCTTCCTATAGTAGACCTCATCACAGCAACAGAAACCGCTATAAGAAATAACAAACTTTCTCATCCTGTAGCAGAACAGATCAGGATGAAAGTTTCAGCCACTCTCTCCAGTGCAAGACTTCCTCCATCCAACCTCACCATTCAGGAGAAGAAGGCCATCACAGCCCTAAGCAAGGATCAAAACATCACCATACTGCCAGCCGACAAGGGGAGGTGCACGGTTGTGCTGAATTCATCGGATTACCACAACAAAATTACTACACTCCTCAGTGACAACAATACTTATGAGGTCTTGAGACGTGATCCCACAAGCAACTACAAGAAAAAAGTTGTTTGCTGCCTGCAACAACTTGAAAAGGAAAAAGCCATTGACCGCCCCACTTACTACCGCCTGTACCCTGGAGAAGCCACTCCATGCATTTATGGACTCCCAAAGATCCACAAAGAAGGAGTCCCACTTCGACCCATTATCAGCAGTATAAACTCGGTCACCTACAACATTTCCAAACACCTCGCCACCATCTTATCACCGCTTGTTGGCATCACACCCCACCACATTGAAAACTCTACAGATTTTACTAACAAGGTCCAGAATCTTGTACTGGATCCAGATGAAACCATGGTGTCCTTTGATGTGGTTTCACTTTTCACTTGCATACCCACAACTGAGGCAGTGGAGACCGTCAGAAGACGACTACAGGAAGACGATTCCCTACTGAACAGAACCAGCTTCACCCCAGATCAGATTTGTGCACTTTTAGATCTCTGCCTTACCACAACATATTTTAAATACAATGATGGATTCTACAGACAGAAGCATGGATGTGCCATGGGCTCCCCAGTGTCTCCCATTGTAGCCAACCTTTACATGGAGGAAGTGGAAAGTAAAGCTCTTGGTTCTTTCAAAGGGATGGCACCTAGCCACTGGTACAGATATGTAGATGACACCTGGGTCAAAATCAAAACCCAAGAAGTAGAAGCCTTCACTCGTCACATTAACTCAGTGGATAAATACATACGTTTTACCAGGGAGGACACCAGAGATAACAAGTTACCATTCCTGGACTGTGCGGTGCTTATCGAGGAAGATGGAAGCCTCAACATTGAAGTTTACCGGAAGCCCACACACACAGACCAGTATCTCCTCTTTGACTCCCACCACCCTCTGGAACACAAACTTGGGGTGATCAGGACCCTACAACACCGTGCGGAAAGTGTTCCCTCTAAGGCAGAAGGGAAGCATAAGGAACACACACACATTAAGAAAGCCCTCAAAACATGCGGTTACCCCGACTGGGCCTTCATCAAATCAGCTAAGATGCACAGGAATGAAGGCCAAACACAAACTACAGAGAATAGGAAGGACAAGAAGAAAAACATTGTCATCCCATATGTGTCAGGCTTGTCAGAGAAACTCAGAAGAATTTTCTCCAAGCATGACATCCCAGTATACTTCAAACCAAGTCACACCCTAAGACAAAAACTGGTTCATCCCAAGGACAAACCCGCCAAACACAAGATCAGCGATGTAGTGTATGCTGTTCAGTGCAGTGAAGAGTGCTCGGACCTCTACATTGGTGAAACCAAACAGCCTCTTCACAAACGAATGGCACAACATAGAAGAGCCACCTCGACAGGACAAGATTCAGCAGTACATCTGCATCTGAAGGAAAAAGGGCACTCTTTTGAGGATGCCAATGTTCACATTTTGGACAGGGAAAACAGATGGTTTGAAAGAGGAGTGAAAGAAGCCATCTATGTCCACTGTGAACAACCATCATTGAACAGAGGAGGTGGATTACGTCACCAACTTTCCCCCGCTTACAGTGCTGTCCTGAGCTCCCTTCCCAGACGTCTCAACCCCCATTCACACCTTTGTTCCAGTGACCTCAATAGGCCACAGGAAACAATGGAGCGGAGTCCTAAATTGGTTTCAACTGAAACCACTGATTAAATATGACCCACGCCCCCTTCACACCTGGGCACATGTGTTCACGCACATGATCAATAGAGGGTCATAACCACCTCCATGGGACTACGCCCACAGGGGTTTAAATACCTGGGTCTCTCCACCATTTGGTTGAGAACTGAAGAAGCCTTTCGGATGAGAGGTGAAACGTCTTCAAGAAACAAAAAGAAGTCCAGTCGCCTTTTTCAAGCTCCAGAGACTACTATGACCTGGATGACTGAGAATCTACACAGACATAAGTAGCCTGATGCTTCTAGATTAGTGACTCCAAAGCAGGCTGAGTCAAAACCTGAGATGGAGACTGGGTTTGTTTAAAGCTGAGGACAGTGAATCAGTCCCTGCTCACTGACAGGATTCCCAGAGTCTGGAAGCTTCTCCATGATGGGAATGTAATACACTGCAAGTTTCAGCTCATTCTCAGGTGCTGGCAGGTTTCATGGATCCTCAGGTTTGTCACAGAGGATTAAAGGCAGCCAGACTTTGATCAATTCATTTCAGTTTTATGTGTATAGCGCCAAATCACAACAGTCACCTCAAGGCTCTTTCCACAGAAGAGCTGAAGGCTCTGCATCCCATTCTACTCTTAAGTATCCTGGAACCACAAGTAAGCCAGCAGTCTGAAGTATAAACAGACTGCTCTTTGTTTAAATAGTGAATATAAGAAACTTGCTAATATAAGGTTTGTTTACAGTGAATATAAAGAAATCACGGGAACCTCCCCAGCAGCCTAGGCCTATAGCAACATAACTAAGAGAGGCTTCAGGGTCACCTGATCCAGCAACTGTGTTCAGACCAGTATCATTTTATTTTACATTGTGATAAGCCTGGGTCAGTTCAGTGCAGATTAAATGAAGCACTGTACTCGCAGATATTGAATATGGATGCACTGAAGCTCATCAGGATATTTATTTGGAATCTGTGGCTGAAAATAATCATTTTACTTAACTAGTAAGTCCAGAAGCTCATATTTCTGTCATAACATTGTTTAATAGTGAACGCTTTCCTACGATATCCGCTAACATTTGCACAAAAGACGGCAAAACCCGCAATAATCTCTACAAATGCATCTCAGAGTTGGGATATCAGCGCTCTCTTACACCACATTAATCTAATTTCAAGTGCTTATTGAACTCACTGCCTTAATAATATCACTATATAAACGCTGTCCATTGAAATCCTCTTACCTGAACACTGCAGCATCCGCCGGAAGTCAGCGAGCATGGCTTCTGTAGTCCTTCTTCTGTAGTCCTTCTTCTGTAGTCCTTCTCTGTCAGTGATCCTCCGTTAGAACGATAACTATCTTCTCGACTGACTACGAGGTGCAGACGGCCCTTGCTGGCCCATATCTACAGGCCTGAAAACCGCTAATAAAGTCAGTAATTACCTGATAACATCCGAAGCGGGTGAACTAATGCAATTTACCTGGACAGCAACGGGAATACGCGTGACCGTGGTCATGGCCGATGGGGTGATGGGTACTGTAGTTCATTTATTTATTCATCGTTAGTTCATGGATTTAACACAGAAGAAAAACGGCTTCAGACCACGGAACTCAAAGAAAAAATTGGACACCGAATATAGCACTAACCATAAACACGTAAATATAAATTTAGACCTAAAAAGCCCCACAAATGTCATCGTTACAACCATAAGCAGCACCCCACATTAAATGAAACAAGGAGAAATTCATGTCAAAAGGAAAAGTGGCGGTTAAGGATCGCAATTAAAGGCATAATTCAGCTTCTGAGCTTCCGGTTCAAAAGAAAAGGGGGGAAAAAAGGGGGACAGGGGCAAAAAAAAAAAAACAAACTATACTGCAGCTTAGAAGCCGTGCTCAGAGGCACGAACTTTATCCCACTGCATTTCAGGCAGAATAGAAGTCGTGCCGAGTAACACGAAAAAAAGAGGGAATTCGTGTTCATGAGCACGAATCAATAGATTAAATTTTGTGACTACTGCACGAACTGCTGTGAGACCGGGTTGGCTCAGCGCAGCACCGCTTCTTTTTTAACCTACTGTATTTATTTACTTATTTAGTTAAAAGATGAAGTGAAACAAAGGAATCTTTTGGTGATTCGCAATGGAAATGTGTGAAAGGTCATACTGACAAAAATTTTAGGCATCTATTTTAGGTTTTCAAAACTTGATACTTCACCAAAACTTTTTTGAATCACAGAACTCAACGTTTTTGTTAAGAAGGCGCCACCTTTTGGTGACAGTCTACAATTGAGGGAAAGGGGTGTGTTCATGCTGGAAAGTAGATACGCCCAGGAGAAGGAGGGGGACTTCCAGCCCGACGACAGCCGGACGTCGGCCAGCTGGGGGCTGGACTTCAGCTGGCCGACGTCTGGCTGGATGCGGCAACTTTAGGTGGCTGCATCTGTACCACCCGCAACTTGTGCTTAGTTTTGTGGTGGAGCCCGTGGTGTGGGATGCACCATATTTTTGTACCGCCTTTACAAATCTCTGCATTGGGAGCATCTTCGGCATAGCCCTTTTCCAGACTTTGTCATGAACTTTATGTACTCCTCATGCAATTCCCTGTTTTCAACAGTCTTTCTCAGACTTTCTGCTCTTTGTACTGCAATAGCAGGGTTGTTTGGAAATGTAGCTTCCTTTTTTCTTAACAGAAGTTCAATACTGCAGTGGTCCTGATCCAGCTTCACAAACTGTGGTACAAAGTCCTATCTTGGGATGACATTACTATGTTCTCTGCCAGTTGATGTTCAGGGAAGTCATACCTCATTTGCTACTGAGTGAGCCCCTCTAGCTTCGTCACTGATATCCTGTTCACCGTTACTTGCTGCCACTCAGCCTCTCCTCTTAGCAGCGGCTTATTGATTGTCCAGCCTAAACCTGTCTTCACAGCATACGGACCCTCACCCTCACTGTTGATAACCTTCCAGTGCTCAAGTGCCTTCGGTACATTTGTTTCTATTAACAAACCAGTTTTTCCCTCAATTTGCTTGAGCTGCACCTCTTTCAAATAAGGCCATCTATCCATGTCACTCTATTGTGGAATGCTGTCCTTCATTACTGGAATCTCAGCCTGTGTGAAAACTTGGGGAAGCTTCAAAAAGTTATCCTGATCCAAACCGCTCAAGTCCCGTGATCACATGAGTACTAACTGTCCTTTCTTTTCCAATCGTATGGAGCAGAATGTTGGTCCTTTTTCCTGTGACCTTTAAGTCCCTCATCAGCTCCTCCTTGCAGAAGGATCCAGTGCTTCCTGGATCAAGGAATGCATATGATTCCACTGTCTTATTGCTCTTCAAACTCCTGACCTTCACAGGCACAACTGAAAGTGCACAGACCATATCCCCATCCCCTGTACAACCACATGTCTCACTGCTTACTGATGGGGAATTAGTCAGTGCTGGTTGCTTGACGCCTTTACTTTCACCATCAAGCGATGAGGACTGGTCTTTGAATGTTGGTGGGATGTTCCTGAGAACAAGTCTCACAGGTGTGCCTTTGCTGACACCCTTATTTTAGATGTTCCAGTGACAGGGATCCAAAACACAAGCCCTTAGACTTGAGGACTTTTGCCTTTGCTTGATGACCTTACAGTTTTGACAAAAAAGACCGAGTTTTCTGCTTGAGTGGCCAACATTTTTCTTTTCTATCTTTACCTCCTCTGAGCCCCTTGACACAGGATTTGTGTTGATAATGAAAATGCTCTTTCTCTCCTTGAATTTTGAAACATTTTCTTTGCCTACCTTTAGCTTGCTCTTGTCTCTTGATGAAGTGGTATCCTGTATCTTACCAATTAGGGATGGCACGATACCACTTTTTTAGGACCGATACCATATTTTACATTTGGATATCTGCCGATACCGATACAAATCAGATGTTTAAAAAAAGCGAACAACTCTGTGGAGTCTTAAAAAACAGTTGAAAACTTTTCTGTTTAACTAGGTTTTCTGTTGACTTAATTTTTATTTTTTTTCTTTTAATATGGTAATGTTATATTTTTAACATGGTGTTTTATCTGGGTTTTTTTGATAGTGTGTTTTAATTATTGTACAGTGTACATTATTGTACAGACTTTTTGTCAGTGAAAAGCACTAAATAAATAAACTTTACTTACTTACAACAATCGCCCATGGTGACTCTGGACCAAATGCAGAGATCCACAGCTTAGGTGGGGGAATCTGTCCACAGGACAACTATTAGTCGTGCACTGCACAAATGTGGTCTTTATGGAAGAGTGGCAAGAAGAAAGCCATTGTTAAAAGAAAACCATAAAAAGTCCCGTTTGCAGTTTGCCAGAAGCCATGTTGGAGACACAGCAAACATGTGGAACAAGGTGCTTTGGTCAAATGAGACCAAAATTGAACTTTTTGGTCAAAATGCAAAACGCTATGTGTGGCAGAGCATTAACACTGCACATCACTCTGAATACACCATCCCCACTGTCAAATATGGTGGTGCAGCATCATGCTCTGGGGCTGCTTCTCTTCAGCAGGGACAGTAAAGTTGGTCAGAGTTGATGGGAAGATGGATGGAGCCAAATACAGGGCAATCTTGGAAGAAAACCTGTTGGAGTCTGCAAAAGACTTGAGACTGGGGCAGAGGTTCCCCTTACAGCAGGAAAACGACCCTAAACATAAAGCCAGGGCTACAATGGAATGGTTTAAAACAAAACATATTCATGTGTTAGAACGGCCCAGTCAAAGTCCAGACCTAAACCCAATCGACAATTTGTGGCAAGATCTGAAAACTGCTGTTCACAAACGCTCTGCATCTAACTTGACTGAGCTTGAGCTGTTTTGCAAAGAAGAATGGACAAAAATTTCAGTCACTAGATGTGCAAAGCTGGTGGAGACATACCCTAAAAGACTTGCAGCTAAAATTGCAGCAAAAGGTGGTTCCACAAAGTATTGACTCAGGGGGGCTCAATATGTTTGCACACCGCAGTTTTCAGTTTTTTATTTGTAAAAAATTTTTTGAATCATGTATAATTTTCATTCCACTTCACAATTGTATACCACTTTGTGTTGGTCTTTCACATTAAATTCCAATGAAATATATTTGTTTGTGGTTGTAATGTGACAAAATATGGAAAAGTTCAAGAGGTATAAATACTTCTGCAAGGCACTGTACTTCATGCTGTCTGCTGTGTTACAGCAACTCATGAGAAACACAGCAAACTCAGTGAGAGGTTCTCCATCTTTCGCTTTAATCGTGGGCGATTTTAGGGCTCTTTCAATGTAGGCAGAAGCAATTGGTATATTCATCTCCAAAATGTTTGCTCAGAAACCTCTTGGCTTCAACATAGCCCCTGTCATGATGCATGTGACAGCAGCTGTGAACGACAACCTTAGGTCTGCCCCGGGTGAACTGCTCCAGGAAATGCAACCAGTCCCTGTTTCTATCTGTCATTTCTTCAATCCCATGCTCAAACGCTCCCATAAAGAATCCAAATTCCAGGGGATCGCCACTGAAGACTGGAATATCCAGAGGTGGAAGAGTGGATGCTTTCTGTTGTTTCACTACAAGCTCTGTAATCTCGTTTTGTCACTTCATGACCTTCAACAAATCTTGAACATCAGCAACCCTGCTCTGACCATTGCTAGGCTGGCTGTTATCTTTATTTTTTGGCAGATGAGGTCTGCTACTCCTTACTGTGCTCTGTGTGACTTCTGAACCATTTTTTTGGCAAGGATCTTCTTGTTCTGATTGCCTGGCTCTGAAGAAGCTGCCCCACACTCTTGGCCTGAGGCTCTTTGGTAGAAAGGCATCCCATCCATCAGGTCAGCAGTGGTGCCTTGAGCTGGCTCCTTTATGGTCAGCACCTAAGGCTTTGTGTTAGCCACAGAAATAGCTGTGTGTAACTCCTCCTCTTTCTTTGCTTTAAGCAGAGCCTCTTGTCTATCAATTTCCAACTTCTGCTTCAAAGCCTCTGCACATGCTTCCAGAGCAGCCCTCTCAGCCTCCACCTTTAGCCTGGCAGATGATGTAGTTGAAGACACAACAGAAGATGACTGGCTGCTCCGCCGTGCTTTACTGCGCTTGGATGATATCACTGAGGCACTGTCTGCAGGCTCATCCTCGGAATCAATTAACCTTGCCTCATCTGCTTGCCTTTCCACTCTGTTCACCCAACTCTCAACTTTCTCTGCAAAGCTCCTCAGATATCTAGCTTTTGGCTCATACCATTGTGTCTGATCATGAAGTTCTGGTTCTGGATCATTCATATGATCTTTAACTGCATCATTGGTTGCATAGAACTCCATGTGCATGCTTATGAATTAAGTAGCTAATATAACTGAAACGTCTCCAGCATTATTATCATCCTCCATAAGAGCTTCAGTTTCCTTAATCTTTCTTGTAAGGTAACTCAACTTGGTTTTTCTTGCCACTTTAAGTTCCCAATAGTGTTGTAGTACTCGATCAGTCTTGGGCTCGAGACCGCTTTTTGATGGTCTTGGTCTTGTCATGGACTCGACTGCATTTGTACTCGGTCTTGTCATGGATTCGGACATTGCGGATTTTATTTCAAGACCACAGCTGTGGAAATATCACTAAATTGCCAAAATATTGTACAGTTTAATTGTTAACATCTTTGCCTTTATTGGATGCAAAACGTACTGATTCAAATCCAAAAAAGATTGCACTCCTTTGCCTTCTTCCAGAAGTGCACCTCGCAGACTCCACCCCAGTTAGGTCGCTGCTATTATCGCCGCTTGTACTGGTATCATTTCACCGCAGTTTGCAATCTACCACAGAGCATGGACACTTTCATTCACAATGTGCACATTTGATCTCGCAACCGGCATGAACAAGGAGGAGAAGTAAGAGGGAAAATGAAGATCAAAGGAGAATTCAGGCTTCCTATTCAACAAAAAACTCCCAGCATGAAAAGTTAATACCAACCTTCATGTACACTGCTCAAAAAAGTAAAGGGAATACTTAAACAACACAATATAACTCCAAGTACATCAAACTTCTGTGAAATCAAACTGTCCACTTAGGAAGCAACACTGATTGACAATCAATTTCACATGCTGTTGTGCAAATGGAATAGACAACAGGTGGAAATTATTGGCAATTAGCAAGACACACTCAATAAAGGAGTGGTTCTGCAGGTGGGGACCACAGACCACTTCTCAGTACCTATGCTTTCTGGCTGATGTTTTGGTCACTTTTGAATGTTGGTGGTGCTTTCACATTCGTGGTAGCATGAGACAGACTCTACAACCCACACAAGTGGCTCAGGTAGTGCAGCTCATCCAGGATGGCACATCAATGCGAGCTGTGGCAAGAAGGTTTGCTGTGTCTGTCAGCGTAGTGTCCAGAGGCTGGAGGGGTTACCAGGAGACGTGGAGAAGGCCGTAAGAGGGCAACAACCCAGCAGCAGGACCGCTACCTCCGCCTTTGTGCAAGGAGGAAAAGGAGGAGCACTGCCAGAGCCCTGCAAAATGACCTCCAGCAGGCCACCAATGTGCATGTGTCTGCACAAACGGTTAGAAACCGACTCCATGAGGATGGTATGAGGGCCCGACGTCCAAAGATGGGGGTTGTGCTCACAGCCCAACACCGTGCAGGACGCTTGGCATTTGCCAGAGAACACCAAGATTGGCTAATTTTCCACAGGCCCCCTGTGCTCTTCAGAGATGAAAGCTCACACTGAGCACATGTGATAGACATGACAGAGTCTGGAGACGCTGTGGAGAGCGAGCTGCTGCCTGCAACATCCTTCAGCATGACCGGTTTGGCAGTGGGTCAGTAATGGTGTGGGGTGGCATTTCTTTGGAGGGCTGCACAGCCCTCCATGTGCTCACCAGAGGTAGCATGACTGCTAATAGGTACCGAGATGAGATCCTCAGACCCCTTGTGAGACCATATGCTGGTGTGGTTGGCCCTGGGTTCCTCGTAATGCAGGACAATGCTAGACCTCATGTGGCTGGAGTGTGTCAGCAGTTCCTGCAAGATGAAGGCATTGAAGCTATGGACTGGCCCACCCATTCCCCAGACCTGAATCCGATTGAGCACATCTGGGACATCATGTCTCGCTCCATCCACCAACAGACTGTCCAGGAGTTGGCGGATGCTCTAGTCCGGGTCTGGGAGGAGATCCCTCAGGAGACCATCCGCCACCTCAACAGGAGCATGCCCAGGCATTGTAGGGAGGTCATACAGGCATGTGGAGGCCACACACAATACTGAGCCTCATTTTGACTTGTTTTAAGGGCATTACATCAAAGTTGGATCAGCCTGTAGTGTGTTTTTCCACTTTAATTTTGTGTGTGACTCCAAATCCAGGCCTCCATTGGTTAATACATTTGATTTCCATTGATGTGCTTCGAATGCTCGAAGCACAGGTCGAGGAGGAGGATTAGCTGCAATCTTCAATTCCAGCTTACTAATTAATCAAAGACCCAGACAAAGTTTTCATTCTTTTGAAAGCCTGACTCTTAGTCTTGTCCATCCTAATTGGGAAAATCAAAAACCTGTTTTATTTGTTATTATCTATCGTCCACCTGGTCCCTACTCAGAGTTTCTGTCTGATTTCTCAGACTTTTTATCTGATTTAGTGCTCAGTTCAGATAAAATCATTATAGTGGGTGATTTTAACATCCATGTAGATGCTGAGAATGACAGCCTCAACACTGCATTTAATCTATTGTTAGATTCAATTGGCTTCTCTCAAAATGTAAAGGAGCCCACCCACCACTTTAATCATACTCTGGATCTTGTCCTGACATATGGCATAGAAACTGAAGACTTAACAGTATTCCCTGAAAGCCCCCTCCTGTCTGATCATTTCTTAGTAACATTTACATTTACTTTAATGGATTACACAGCAGTGAGGAATAAGTTTTATTACAGTAGAAGTCTTTCTGAAAGTGCTGTAACTAAGTTTAAGGATCTAATTCCTTCATTGTTATGCTCTTCAGTGCCATGTGCCAACACAGTGCAGAGCAGCTACCTAAACTCTGCTCCCAGTGAGGTCGATTATCTCGTCAATAGTTTTACATCCTCACTGCGTATAACTTTGGATACTGTGGCTCCTCTGAAAAGGAAAGCTTCAAATCAGAAGTGCCTGACTCCGTGGTATAATTCACAAACGCACAGCTTAAAGCAGATAACCCGAAAGCTGGAGAGGGAATGGCGTCTCACTAAATTAGAAGATGCTCATTTAGCCTGGAAAAAGAGTTTGTTGCTCTATAAAAAAGCCCTCCGTAAAGCTAGGACATCTTACTATTCATCATCAATTGAAGAAAATAAGAACAACCCCAGGTTTCTTTTCAGCACTGTAGCCAGGCTGACAAAGAGTCAGAGCTCTGTAGAGCCGAGTATTCCTTTCACGTTAACTAGTAGTGACTTCATGGATTTCTTTACAAATAAAATTTTAGACATTCGAGAAAAAATTATTCATAACCATCTCAAAGATTATTCTTCATGTTCGGCTGCTTTCAGCACTGCTGGTATTTGTTTTGACTCTTTTGCTCCAGTTGATCTTTCTGAGTTAACTTCAATAGTTACTTCCTCCAAACCAGCAACATGTTTGTTAGATCCCATTCCTACTAGACTGTTCAAAGAAGTCTTTCCAATTATTGATGCTTCAATCTTAAAAATGATCAATCAGTCTTTATTAGTTGGCTATGTACCACAGACCTTCAAGGTGGCTGTAATTAAACCTCTGCTTAAAAAGCCATCACTTGACCCAGCTGTCTTAGCTAATTATAGGCGAATCTCCAACCTTCCTTTTCTCTCAAAGATTCTTGAAAGAGTAGTTGTAAAACAGCTAACTGATCATCTGCAGAGGAACGGTTTATTTGAAGAGTTTCAGTCAGGTTTCAGAATTCATCACAGTACAGAAACAGCATTAGTGAAGGTTACAAATGATCTTCTTAGAGCCTCTGACAGTGGACTCATCTCTGTTCTTGTCCTGTTGGACCTCAGTGCAGCTTTTGATACTGTTGACCATAACATTTTATTACAGAGATTAGAGCTTGCTATAGGTATTAAAGGTACTGCACTGCAGTGGTTTGAATCATATTTATCTCATAGACTCCAATTTGTTCATGTAAATGGGGAGTCTTCTTCACACACTAAGGTTAATTATGGAGTTCCACAGGGTTCTGTGCTAGGACCAATTTTATTTACATTATACATGCTTCCCTTAGGCAGTATTATTAGAAAGCACTGCATCAATTTTCATTGTTATGCAGATGATACTCAGCTTTACCTATCAATGAAGCCAGATGACACACATCAATTAATTAAACTGCAGGAATGTCTTAAAGACATTAAGGCCTGGATGACCTCTAATTTCCTGCTTCTAAATTCAGATAAAACTGAAATTCTTGTTCTCGGCCCCACAAATCTTAGAAACATGGTGTCTAACCAGATACTTACTCTGGATGGCATTACTTTGGCCTCCAGTAACACTGTGAGAAATCTTGGAGTCATTTTTGACCAGGATATGTCCTTCAATGCACATATTAAACAAGTATGTAGGACCGCTTTTTTGCATTTGCGCAATATTTCTAAAATTAGAAACATCCTTTCTCAGAGTGATGCTGAAAAGCTCATTCATGCATTTATTACTTCTAGGCTGGATTATTGTAATTCATTATTATCAGGCTGTCCTAAAAGCTCCCTGAAAAGCCTTCAGCTGATCCAAAATGCTGCAGCTAGAGTACTGACAGGGACTAGAAAGAGAGAGCATATTTCTCCCATATTGGCTTCTCTTCATTGGCTCCCTGTTAAATCTAGAATAGAATTTAAAATTCTTCTCCTCACATACAAGGTCTTGAATAATCAGGCACCATCTTATCTCAAAGACCTCATAGTCCCATATCACCCCAACAGAGCACTTCGCTCTCAGACTGCTGGCTTACTTGTGGTTCCTAGGATACTTAAGAGTAGAATGGGAGGCAGAGCCTTCAGCTTTCAGGCCCCTCTTCTGTGGAACCAGCTCCCAGCTTGGATTCGGGAGACAGACACCCTCTCTATTTTTAAGAATAGGCTTAAAACTTTCCTTTATGATAAAGCTTATAGTTAGGGCTGGATCAGGTGACCCTGAACCATCCCTTAGTTATGCTGCTATATTCCTAGTCTGCTGGGGGGTTCACATAATGCACTGTTTCTCATTCACCTTATTTACTTTGTTTATACTCCACTCTGCATTTAATCATTAATTGATATTAATTTCTGGCTCTCTTCCACAGCATGTCTTTCTCTCCCCTCAGCCCAACCGGTCGCGGCAGATGGCTGCCCCTCCCTGAGCCTGGTTCTGCTGGAGGTTTCTTCCTGTTAAAAGGGAGCTTTTCCTTTCCACTGTCGCCAAGTGCTGCTCATAGGGGGTCGTTTTGACTGTTGGGTTTTCTCTGTATTATTGTAGGGTCTTTACCCACAATACAAAGCGCCTTGAGGCGACAGTTTGTTGTGATTTGGCGCTATATAAATAAAATTGAATTGAATTGAATTGATTTTTGTGTGATTTTGTTGTCAGCACATTCATCTTTGTACAGAACAAAGTATTCAATGAGAATATTTCATTCATTCAGATCTAGAATGTGTTATTTGAGTGTTCCCTTTATTTTTTTGGGCAGTGTATTTTGATACATAAACTGAAAATTTAATGCGAATATTAGGGCTGCGATGATTCTTGGAGCAAGTCAATTTCATTATTAAAAATCCTCAACACAAATTTGTTGCTTCAATGTTTCCTTTTAACTCTACAGCTCAGGTGTCTCCGTGTAAGTGGAGCAATTCATCCACATTAGTTCTCAGTCACTGTGACTGATTTCTGTCATTGGAAAAAATGACCCTTTAACATGAGTGGATCATCGCTGACAAGTTTTTCCATGCCCGCACTGCTCTGTGCTGTGAGTGTGC